>NW_027458631.1:300000-408068 GCF_050624435.1 Tenrec ecaudatus | reverse complement strand
GGGGAGCCCTAGCCTAAGGCTAGGTGTGCCCTAGCCTAAGGTTAGGGGAGCTCTAGCCTAAGGCTAGGGGTGCCCTAGCCTAAGGCTAGGGGTGCCCTAGCCTAAGGCTAGGGGAGTCCTAGACTTAGCCTAATCCTAGGGGTGCCCTAGCCTAGGGCTAGGGGAGCCCTAGCCTTAGCCTAAGCCTAAAAGTGCCCTAGCCTAAGGCTAGGGGAGCGCTAGCCTTAGCCAGAGCCTAGGGGTGCCCTAACCTAAGGCTAGGGGAGCCCTAACCTAAGGCTAGGGAGCCCTAGCCTTAGCCTAAGCCTAGGGGAGCCCTAGCCTAAGGCTAGGGGAGCCCTACCCTAAGGCTAGGGGAGACCTAGCCTTAGCCTAAGCCGAGGGGTGCCCTAACGTAAGGCTAGGGGAGCCACAGCCCAAGACTCGGGGGCCCTAGCCTTAGCCTAAGCCTAGGGGAGCCCTAGCCTAAGCCTAGGGGAGCCCTAGCCTAAGGCTAGGGGAGCCCTACCTTAGCCTAAGCCTAGGGGTGCCCTAGCCTAAGGCTAGGGGAGCCCTAGCCCAAGGCTAGGGTAGCCCAAGCCTAAGGCTAGGGGAGCCCAAACCTAAGGATAGGGGAGCCTTAGCCTTAGCCTAAGCCTAGGGGTGCCCTAGACTAAGGCTAGTGGAGCACTAGCCTAAGGCTAGGGGAACCCTAGCCTTAGCCTAAGCCTAGGGGTACCCTAGCCTAAGGCTAGGGGAGCCCTAGCCTAAGTCTCAGGGAGCCCTAGCCTTAGCCTAAGCCTAGGGGAGCCCTAGCCTAAGGGTAGGGGAGCCCTAGCCTTAGCCTAAGTCTTGGGGTTCCATAGCCTAAGGCTAGGGGAGCCCTAACCTAAGGCTAGGGGTGCCCTAGCCTTAGCCTAAGCCTAGGGGTGCCCAAGTCTAAGGCTAGGGGAGCCCTAGCCTAAGGCTGGGGAAGCCTTAGCCTAAGGCTAGGGAAGCCCTAGCCTTAGCCTAAGCCTAAAATTGCCCTAGCCTAAGGCTTTGGGAGCGCTAGCTTTAGCCTAAACCTAGGGGTGCCCTAACCTAAGTCTAGAGAAGACCTAGCCTAAGGCTAGGGGAGCCCTAGCCTAAGGCTAGGGGAGCCCTAGCCTTAGCCTAAGCCTAGGGGTGCCCTAGCCTAAGGCTAGGGGAGCCCTAGCCTTAGCCTAAGCCTAAGGGAGCCCTAGTCTTAGGCTAGGGGAGCACTAGCCTAAGGCTAGGGGAGCCCTAGCCTTAGCCTAAGCCTAGGGGTGCCCTAGCCTAAGGTTAGGGGTACACTAGCCTAAGGCTAGGGGAGCCATAGCCTAAGGTTTGGGGAGCACTATTAAGGCTCGGGGAGCCCTAGCCTTAGCCTAAGCCTATCGGTGCCCTAGCCTAAGGATATGGAAGCCCTAGCCTTAGGCTCGGGGAGCCCTAGCCTTAGCCTAAGCCTAGGGGTGCCCTACCTAAGGCTAGGGGAGCCTAAGCCCAAGGCTAGGGTAGCTCTAGCCTAAGGCTAGGGGAGCCATAGCCTAAGGCTAGGGGAACCCTAGCCATAGCCTAAGCCTAGGGGTGCCCTAGCCTAAGCCTAGGGGTGCCTTAGCCTAAGGCTAGGGGAGCACAAGCCTAAGGCTAGGGGAGCCCTAGCCTTAGCCTAAGCCTAGGGGTGCCCTAGCCTAAGGCTAGGAGGGCCCTAGCCTAAGTCTCAGGGAGCCCTAGCCTTAGCCTAACCTAGGGGAGCCCTAGCCTAAGGCTAGGGGAGCCCAAGCCTTAACCTAAGCCTAGTGGTGCCATAGCCTAAGGCTAGGGGAGCCCTAACCTAAGGCTAGGGGTGCCCTAGCCTTAGCCTAAGCCTAGGGGTGCCTAGCCTAAGGCTAGGGGAGCCCTAGCCCAAGGCTAGGGGAGCCCTAGCCTAAGGCTAGGGGAGCCCTAGCCTTAGCCTAAGCCTAGGGGTGCCCTATCCTAAGGCTAGAGGAGCCCTAGCCTTAGCCTAAGCCTAGGGGTGCCCTTGCCTAAGGCTAGGGGAGCATTAGCCTAAGGCTAGGGGAGCCCTAGCCTTAGCCTAAGCCTAGGGGTGCCCTAGCCTAAGGCTAGGGGAGCCCTAGCCTAAATTTCAGGGAGCTCTAGCCTTAGCCTAACCTAGGGGAGCCCTAGCCTAAGGCTAGGGGAGCCCTAGCCTTAACCTAAGCCTAGGGGTGCCATAGCCTAAGGCTAGGGGAGCCCTAACCTAAGGCTAGGGGTGCCCTAGCCTTAACCTAAGCCTAGGGGTGCTCTAGCCTAAGGCTAGGGGAGCCCTAGCCTAAGGCTAGGGGAGCCTTAGCCTAAGGCTAGGGGAGCGCTAGCCTTAGCCTAAGCCTAGGGGTCCCCTAACTTAAGGCTAGAAAAGCCCTAGCCTAAGGCTAGGGTAGCCCTAGCCTAAGGCTAGGGTAGCCCTAGCCCAATGCTAGGTCAGCCCTAGCCTAAGGCTAGAGGAGCCTTAGCCTTAGCTTAAGCCTAGGCGTGCCTAGCCTAAGGCTAGGGGAGCCCTAGCCCAAGGCTAGGGGAGCCCTAGCCTAAGGCTAGGGGAGCCCTAGCCTTAGCCTAAGCCTAGGGGTGCCTAGCCTAAGGCTAGGGGAGCCCTAGCCAAGGCTAGGGGAGCCCTAGCCTAAGGCTAGGGGAGCCCTAGCCTTACCCTAAGCCTAGGGGTGGCCTATCCTAAGGCTAGAGGAGCCTAGCCTTAGCCTAAGCCTAGGGTTGACCTAGCCTAAGGCTAGGGGAGCCCTAGCCCAAGCCTAGGGGAGCCCTAGCCTAAGGATAGGGGAGCCCTAGCCTTAGACTAAGCCTAGGGGTGCCCTAAACTAAGGCTAGGGGAGCCCTAGCCTTAGCCTAAGCCTAGTGGTGCCCTAGCCTAAGGCTAGGGGAGCCCTAGCCCAAAGCTAGGGGAGCCCTAGCCTAAGGCTAGGGGAGCCCTAGCCTTAGCCTAAGCCTAGGGGTGCCTAGCCTAAGGCTAGGGGAGCACTAGCCTCAGTCTAGGGGAGCCCTAGCCATAGCCTAAGCCTAGGGGTGCCCTAGCCTAAGGTTAGGGGTACACTAGCCTAAGGCTCGGGGAGCCCTAGCCTAAGCCTAGGGGTGCCCTTACCTAACGCTAGGGGAGCACTAGCCTAAGCCTTGGAGTGCCCTAGCCTAAGGCTACGGGTGCCCTAGTCTAAGGCTAGGGGAGCAGTAGCCTAAGGCTAGGGGAGCCCTAGCCTTAGCCTAAGCCTAGGGGTGCCCTAGCCTAAGGGTAGGGGAGCCCTAGCCTTAGCCTAAGCCTAAAAGTGCCCTAGCCTAAGGCTAGGGGAGCGCTAGCCTTAGCCAGAGCCTAGGGGTGCTCTAGCCCAAGGCTAGGAGAGCCATAGCCTAAGGCTAGGGGAACCCTAGCCATAGCCTAAGCCTAGGGGTGCCCTAGCCTAAGCCTAGGGGTGCCCTAGGCAAAGGCTAGGGGAGCACTAGCCTAAGGCTAGGGGAACCCTAGCCTTAGCCTAAGCCTAGGGGTGCCCTAGCCTAAGGCTAGGGGAGCCCTAGCCTAAGTCTCAGGGAGCCCTAGCCTTAGCCTAAGCCTAGGGGAGCCCTAGCCTAAGGGTAGGGGATCCCTAGCCTTACCCTAAGTCTTGGGGTTCCATAGCCTAAGGCTAGGGGAGCCCTAACCTAAGGTTAGGTGTGCCCTAGCCTTAGCCTAAGCCTAAGGGAGCCCTAGCCTAAGGCTACGGGAGCACTAGCCTAAGGCTAGGGGAGCCCTAGCCTTAGCCTAAGCCTAGGGGTGCCCTAGCCTAAGGTTAGGGGTACACTAGTCTAAGGCTAGGGGAGCCATAGCCTAAGGTTTGGGGAGCACTAGTAAGGCTCGGGGAGCCCTAGCCTTAGCCTAAGCCTATCGGTGCCCTAGCCTAAGGATATGGGAGCCCTAGCCTAAGGCTCGGGGAGCCCTAGCCTTAGCCTAAGCCTAGGGGTGCCCTACCTAAGGCTAGGGGAGCCCTAGCCCAAGGCTAGGGTAGCTCTAGCCTAAGGCTAGGGGAGCCATAGCCTAAGGCTAGGGGAACCCTAGCCTTAGCCTAAGCCTAGGGGTGCCCTAGCCTAAGCCTAGGGGTGCCCTAGCCTAAGGCTAGGGGAGCACTAGCCTAAGGCTAGGGGAGCCCTAGCCTTAGCCTAAGCCTAGGGGTGCCCTAGCCTAAGGGTAGGAGACCCTTGCCTAATCTCAGGGAGCCCTAGCCTTAGCCTAACCTAGGGGAGCCCTAGCCTAAGGCTAAGGGAGCCCTAGCCTTAACCTAAGCCTAGGGGTGCCATAGCCTAAGGCTAGGGGAGCCCTAACCTAAGGCTTGGGGTGCCCTAGCCTTAGCCTAAGGCTAGGGGTGCCCTAGCCTAAGGCTAGGGGAGCCCTAGCCTAAGGCTAGGGGAGCCTTAGCCTAAGGCTAGGGGAGCCCTAACCTTAGCCTAAGCCTGGGGTGCCCTAACCTAAGGCTAGAAAAGCCCTAGCCTAAGGCAAGGGGAGCCCTAGCCCAAGGCTAGGGGATCCCTAGCCCAAGGCTAGGGGAGCCCTAGCCCAAGGCTAGGGGAGCCATAGGCTTAGCCTAAGCCTAGGGGTGCCTTGCCTAAGGCTAGGGGAGCCCTAGCCCAAGGCTAGGGGAGCCCTAGCCTAAGGCTAGAGAAGCCCTAGCCTAAAGCTAGGGGAGCCCTAGCCTTAGCCTAAGCCTAGGGGTGCCGTATCCTAAGGCTAGATTAGCCCTAGACTTAGCCTAAGCCTTGGGGTGCCCTAGCCTAAGGCTAGGGGAGCACTAGCCTGAGGCTATGGGAGCCCTAGCCTAAGGCAAGGGGAGCCCTAGCCTTAGCCTAAGCCTAGGGGTGCCCTAGCCTAAGGCTAGGGGAGCCCTAGCCTAAGGCTAGGGGAGCCCCAGCCTTAGCCTAAGACTAGGGGTGCCCTTGCCTAAGGCTAGGGGAGCACTAGCCTAAGGCTAGGGGAGCCCTAGCCTTAGCCTAAGCCTAGGGGTGCCCTATCCTAAGGCTAGAGGAGCCCTAGCCTTAGCCTAAGCCTAGGGGTGCCCTAGCCTAAGGCTAGGGGAGCACTAGCGTAAGGCTAGGGGAGCCCTAGCCTAAGTCTCAGGGAGCCCTAGCCTTACCCTAAGCTAGGGGAGCCCTAGCCTAAGGCTAGAGGAGCCCTTGCCTTAACCTAAGCCTAGGGGTGCCATAGCCTAAGGATAGGGGAGCCCTAACCTAAGGCTAGGGGTGCCCTAGCCTTAGCCTAAGCCTAGGGCTGCCCTAGCCTAAGGCTAGGGGAGCCCTAGCCTAAGGTTAGGTGTGCCCTAGCCTTAGCCTAAGCCTAGGGGTTCCCAAGTCTAAGGCTACGGGAGCCCTAGCCTAAGGCTAGGGAAGCCTTAGCCTAAGGCTAGGGAAGCCCTAGCCTTAGCCTAAGCCTAAAAGTGCCCTAGCCTAAGGCTTGGGGAGCGCTAGCTTTAGCCTAAACCTAGGGGTGCCCTAACCTAAGTTTAGAGAAGACCTAGCCTAAGGCTAGGGGAGCCCTAGCCTTAGCCTAAGTCTAGGAGTGCCCGAGCCTAAGGCTAGGGAAGCCCTAGCCTTAGCCTAAGCCTAAGGGAGCCCTAGCCTAAGGCTACGGGAGCACTAGCCTAAGGCTAGGGGAGCCCTAGCCTTAGCCTAAGCCTAGGGGTGCCCTAGCCTAAGGTTAGGGGTACACTAGTCTAAGGCTAGGGGAGCCATAGCCTAAGGTTTGGGGAGCACTAGTAAGGCTCGGGGAGCCCTAGCCTTAGCCTAAGCCTATCGGTGCCCTAGCCTAAGGATATGGGAGCCCTAGCCTAAGGCTCGGGGAGCCCTAGCCTTAGCTTAAGCCTAGGGGTGCCCTACCTAAGGCTAGGGGAGCCCTAGCCCAAGGCTAGGGTAGCTCTAGCCTAAGGCTAGGGGAGCCATAGCCTAAGGCTAGGGGAACCCTAGCCTTAGCCTAAGCCTAGGGGTGCCCTAGCCTAAGCCTAGGGGTGCCCTAGCCTAAGGCTAGGGGAGCACTAGCCTAAGGCTAGGGGAGCCCTAGCCTTAGCCTAAGCCTAGGGGTGCCCTAGCCTAAGGCTAGGAGACCCTAGCCTAAGTCTCAGGGAGCCCTAGCCTTAGCCTAACCTAGGGGAGCCTTAGCCTAAGGCTAGGGGAGCCCTAGCCTTAACCTAAGCCTAGGGGTGCCATAGCCTAAGGCTAGGGGAGCCCTAACCTAAGGCTAGGGGTGCCCTAGCCTTAGCCTAAGCCTAGGGGTGCCCTAGCCTAAGGCTAGGGGAGCCCTAGCCTAAGGCTAGGGGAGCCTTAGCCTAAGGCTAGGGGAGCCCAAACCTTATCCTAAGCCTGGGGTGCCCTAACCTAAGGCTAGAAAAGCCCTAGCCTAAGGCAAGGGGAGCCCTAGCCCAAGGCTAGGGGAGCCCTAGCCTTAGCCTAAGCCTAGGGGTGCCCTATCCTAAGGCTAGAGGAGCCCTAGACTTAGCCTAAGCCTAGGGGTGCCCTAGCCTAAGGCTACGGGAGCACTAGCCTGAGGCTATGGGAGCCCTAGCCTAAGGCAAGGGGAGCCCTAGCCTTAGCCTAAGCCTAGGGGTGCCCTAGCCTAAGGCTAGGGGAGCCCTAGCACAAGGCTAGGGGAGCCCTAGCCTAAGGCTAGGGGAGCCCTAGCCTTAGCCTAAGCCTAGGGGTGCCCATGCCTAAGGCTAGGGGAGCAAAAGCCTAAGGCTAGGGGAGCCCTAGCCTTAGCCTAAGCCTAGGGGTGCCCTATCCTAAGGCTAGAGGAGCCCTAGCCTTAGCCTAAGCCTAGGGGTGCCCTAGCCTAAGGCTAGGGGAGCACTAGCCTAAGGCTATGGGAGCCCTAGCCTAAGGCTAGGGGAGCCCTAGCCTTAGCCTAAGCCTAGGGCTGCCCTAGCCTAAGGCTAGGGGAGCCCTAGCCTAAGTCTCAGGGAGCCCTAGCCTTACCCTAAGCTAGGGGAGCCCTAGCCTAAGGCTAGAGGAGCCCTAGCCTTAACCTAAGCCTAGGGGTGCCATAGCCTAAGGATAGGGGAGCCCTAACCTAATGCTAGGGGTGCCCTAGCCTTAGCCTAAGCCTAGGGGTGCCCTAGCCTAAGGCTAGGGGAGCCGTAGCCTAAGGCTAGGGGAGCCTTAGTCTAAGGCTTGGGGAGCCCTAGCCTTACCCTAAGCCTAGGGGTGCCCTATCCTAAGGCTAGAAAAGCCCTAGCCTAAGGCTAGGGGAGCCCTAGCCTAAGTCTCAGGGAGCCCTAGCCTTAGCCTAAGCCTAGGGGTGCCCTAACCTAAGGCTAGGGGAGCCCTAGCCTTAGGCTAGGGGAGCCCTAGCCTTAGCCTAAGCCAAGGGGTGCCCTAGCCTAAGGTTAGGGGAGCCCCAGCCCAAGGCTAGGGGAGCCCTAGCCTAAGGCTACGGGAGCCCTAGCCTAAGGCTAGGGGAGACCTAGCCTTAGCCTAAGCCTAGGGGTGCCCTAGGCTAAGGCTAGGGGAGCACTAGCCTAAGGCTAGGGGAGCCCTAGTCTTAGCCTAAGCCTAGGGGTGCCCTAGCCTAAGGTTAGGGGAACACTACCGTAAGGCTAGGGGAGCCATAGCCTAAGGTTCGGGGAGCTCTAGCCTAAGGCTCGGGGAGACCTAGCCTTAGCCTAAGCCTAGGGGTGCCCTAGGCTAAGGCTAGGGGAGCACTAGCCTAAGGCTAGGGGAGCCCTAACCTTAGCCTAAGCCTAGTGGTGCCCTAGTTTAAGGTTAGGGGAACACGACCCTAAGGCTAGGGGAGCCATAGCCTAAGGTTCGGGGAGCTCTAGCCTAAGGCTCGGGCAGCCCTAGTGTAAGCCTAGGGGTGCCCTTACCTAACGCGAGTGGAGCGCTAGCCTTAGCCTAAGCCTAGGGGAGCCCTAGCCTAAGCCTAGGGGAGCCGTAGACTAAGGCTAGCGGAGCCCTATCCTAAGGCTAGGGGAAACATTGCCTTAGCCTAAACCTAGGGGTGCCCTAGCCTAAGGCTAGGGGAGCCCTAGCCTTAGCCTAAGCCTACGGGTGCCCTAGCCTACGGCTATGGGAGCCCTATCCTAAGGCTAGGGGAGCCCTCGCCTTAGCCGTAGCCTAGGGATGCCCTAGCCTAAGGTAAGGGGAGCCCCAGCCTAAGTCTCAGGGATCCCTAGCCTTAGCCTAAGCCTAGGGGTGCCCTAGACTAAGGCTAGGGGAGCCCTAGCCTAAGGCTAGGGGAGCCCTAGCCTAAGGCAAGGGGAGCCCTAGCCTTTGCCTAAGCCAAGGGGTGCCCTAGCCTAAGGCTAGGGGAGCCCCAGCCCAAGGCTAGGGGAGCCCTAGCCTAAGGCTAGGGGAGCCCTAGCCTAAGGCTAGGGGAGACCTAGCCTTAGCCTAAGCCTAGGGGTGCCCTAGGCTAAGGCTAGGGGAGCACTAGCCTAAGGTTAGGGGAGCCCTAGTCTTAGCCTAAGCCTAGGGGTGCCCTAGCCTAAGGTTAGGGGAACACTACCGTAAGGCTAGGGGAGCCATAGCCTAAGGTTCGGGGAGCTCTAGCCTAAGGCTCGGGGAGCCCTAGCGTAAGCCTAGGGGAGCCCTAGCCTAAGCCTAGGGGAGCCCTAGACTAAGGCTAGGGGAGCCCAATCCTAAGGCTAGGGGAACCATAGCCTTAGCCTAAACCTAGGGGTGCCCTAGCCTAAGGCTAGGGGAGCCCTAACCTAAGGCTAGGGGAGCCCTAGCCTTAGCCTAAGGCTAGGGGAGCGCTAGCCTTAGCCCTAGCCTTAGCCTAAGCCTACGGGTGCCCTAGCCTAAGGCTAGGGGAGCCCTAACCTAAGGCTAGGGAGCCCTAGCCTTAGCCTAAGCCTAGGGGAGCCTTAGCCTTAGCCTAAGCCTAAAGGTGCCCTAGCCTAAGGCGAGGGGATCCCTAGCTTTGGCCTAAGCCTACGGGTGCCTTAACGTAAGGATAGGGGAGCCCTAGCCTAAGGCTAGGGGAGCCGTTTCCTTAACCTAAGCCTAGTGGTGCCCTAGCCTAAGGCTAGGGGAGCCCTATCCTAAGGCTAGGGGAGCCCTAGCCTTAGGCTAGGGGAGCCCTAGCCTTAGCCTAAGCCTAAGGGTGCCCTAGCCTAAGGCTAGGGGAGCCCTAGCCTAAGCTTAGGGGTGGCCTAGCCTAAGGCTAGGGGAGCCCTAGCCTAAGGCTAGGGGAGCCCCAGCCCAAGGCTAGGGGAGACCTAGCCTTAGCCTAAGCCTAGGGGTGCCCTAGGCTAAGGCTAGGGGAGCACTAGCCTAAGGCTTGGGGAGCCCTAGCCTTAGCCTAAGCCTAGGGGAGCCCTAGCTTAAGGTTAGGGGAACACTACCCTAAGGCTAGGGGAGCCATAGCCTAAGGTTCGGGGAGCTCTAGCCTAAGGCTCGGGGAGCCCTAGTGTAAGCCTAGGGGTGCCCTTACCTAACGCTAAGGGAGCGCTAGCCTTAGCCTAAGACTAGGGGAGCCCTAGCCTAAGCCTAGGGGAGCCCTAGACTAAGGCTAGGGGAGCCCTATCCTAAGGCTAGGGGAACCATAGCCTTAGCCTATACCTAAGGGTGCCCTAGTCTAAGGCTAGGGGAGCCCTAACCTAAGGCTAGGGGAGCGCTAGCCTTAGCCCAAGCCTAGGGGTGCCCTAACCGAAGGCTAGGGGAGCCCTAGCCTAAGGCTAGGGGAGCCCTAGCCTTAGCCTAAGCCTACGGGTGCCCTAGCCTAAGGCTAGGGGAGCCCTAAAGTAAGGCTAGGGAGCCCTAGCCTTAGCCTAAGCCTAGGGGAGCCCTAGCCTTAGCCTAAGCCTAAAGGTGCCCTAGCCTAAGGCGAGGGGATCCCTAGCCTTGGCCTAAGCCTAGGGGTGCCCTAACGTAAGGATAGTGGAGCCCTAGCCTAAGGCTAGGGGAGCCCATGCCTTAACCTAAGCCTAGTGGTGCCCTAGCCTAAGGCTAGGGGATCCCTATCCTAAGGCTAGCCGAGCCTTAGCCTTAGCCTAAGCCTAGGGGTGCCCTAGTCTAAGGCTAGGGGAGGACTAGACTAAGGATAGGGGAGCCCTAGCCTAAGGCTAGGGAAGCCCTAGCCTAAGGCTAGGGGAGCCCTAGCCTTAGCCTAAGCCTAGGGGTGCCCTAGCCTAAGGCTAGGGGAGCACTAGCCTGAGGCTATGGGAGCCCTAGCCTAAGGCAAGGGGAGCCCTAGCCTTAGCCTAAGCCTAGGGGTGCCCTAGCCTAAGGCTAGGGGAGCCCTAGCCCAAGGCTAGGGGAGCCCTAGCCTAAGGCTAGGGGAGCCCTAGCCTTAGCCTAAGCCTAGGGGTGCCCTTGCCTAAGGCTAGGGGAGCACTAGCCTAAGGCTAGGGGAGCCCTAGCCTTAGCCTAAGCCTAGGGGTGCCCTATCCTAAGGCTAGAGGAGCCCTAGCCTTAGCCTAAGCCTAGGGGTGCCCTAGCCTAAGGTTAGGGGAGCACTAGCCTAAGGCTAGGGGAGCCCTAGCGTAAGGCTAGGGGAGCCCTAGCCTTAGCCTAAGCCTAGGGCTGCCCTAGCCAAAGGCTAGGGGAGCCCTAGCCTAAGTCTCAGGGAGCCCTTGCCTTACCCTAACCTAGGGGACCCCTAGCCTAAGGCTAGAGGAGCCCTAGCCTTAACATAAGCCTAGGGGTGCCATAGCCTAAGGATAGGGGAGCCCTAACCTAAGGCTAGGGGTGCCCTAGCCTTAGCCTAAGCCTAGGGGTGCCCTAGCCTAAGGCTAGGGGAGACGTAGCCTAAGGCTAGGGGAGCCTTAGTCTAAGGCTTGGGGAGCCCTAGCCTTAGCCTAAGCCTAGGGGTGCCCTATCCTAAGGCTACAAAAGCCCTAGCCTAAGGCTAGGGGAGCCTTAGCCCAAGGCTAGGGGAGCCCTAGCCTAAGGCTAGGGGAGCCCTAGCCTTAGCCTAAGCCTAGGCGTGCCTAGCCTAAGGCTAGGGGAGCCCTAGCCCAAGGCTAGGGGAGCCCTAGCCTAAGGCTAGGGGAGCCCTAGCCTTAGCCTAAGCCTAGGGGTGCCTAGCCTAAGCCTCGGGGAGCCCCAAATTAAGGCTAGGGGTGCCCTAGTCTAAGGCTAGGGGAACACTAGCCTAAGGCTAGGGGAGCCCTAGCCTTAGCCTAATCCTAGGGGAGCCCTAGCCTAAGACTAGGGGAGCACTAGCCTAAGGGTAGGGGAGCCCTAGCCTAAGGCTAGGTGTGCCCTAGCCTAAGGTTAGGGGAGCCCTAGCATAAGGCTAGGGGTGCCCTAGCCTACGGTTAGGGGAGCCCTAGCATAAGGCTAGGGGTGCCATAGCCTAAGGCTAGGGGAGTCCTAGACTTAGCCTAAGCCTACGGGTGCCCTAGCCTAAGGCTAGGGGAGCTCTAACCTAAGGCTAGGGGAGCCCTAGCCTTAGCCTAAGCCTAAAGTTGCCCTAGCCTAAGGCGAGGGGATCCCTAGCCTTGGCCTAAGCCTAGGGGTGCCCTAACGTAAGGATAGGGGAGGCCTAGCCTAAGGCTAGGGGAGCCGTTTCCTTAACCTAAGCCTAGTGGTGCCCTAACCTAAGGCTAGGGGAGCCCTATCCTAAGGCTAGGGTAGCCCTAGCCTTAGGCTAGGGGAGCCCTAGCCTTAGCCTAAGCCTAGGGGTGCCCTAGCCTAAGGCTAGGGGAGCCCTAGCCTAAGGCTAGGGGAGCCCTAGCCTAAGCCTAGGGGTGCCCTAGCCTAAGGCTAGGGGAGCCCCAGCCCAAGGCTAGGGGAGACCTAGCCTTAGCCTAAGCCTAGTGGTGCCCTAGGCTAAGGCTAGGGGAGCACTAGCCTAAGGCTAGGGGAGCCCTAGCCTTAGCCTAAGCCTAGGGGTGCCCTAGCTTAAGGTTAGGGGAACACTACCCTAAGGCTAGGGGAGCCATAGCCTAAGGTTCGGGGAGCTCTAGCCTAAGGCTCGGGGAGTCCTAGTGTAAGCCTAGGGGTGCCCTTACCTAACGCTAAGGGAACGCTAGCCTTAGCCTAAGACTAGGGGAGCCCTAGCCTAAGCCTAGGGGAGCCCTAGACTAAGGCTAGGGGAGCCCTATCCTAAGGCTAGGGGAACCATAGCCTTAGCCTAAACCTAGGGGTGCCCAAGCCTAAGGCTAGGGGAGCCCTAACCTAAGGCTAGGGGAGCCCTAGCCTTAGCCTAAGGCTAGGGGAGCGCTAGCCTTAGCCCAAGCCTAGGGGTGCCCTAACCTAATGCTAGGGGAGCCCTAGCCTAAGGTTAGGGGAGCCCTAGCCTTAGCCTAAGCCTACGGTTGCCCTAGCCTAAGGCTAGTGGAGCCCTAACCTAAGGCTAGGGAGCCCTAGCCTTAGCCTAAGCCTAGGGGAGCCCTAGCCTTAGCCTAAGCCTAAAGGTGCCCTAGCCTAAGGCGAGGGGATCCCTAGCCTTGGCCTAAGCCTAGGGGTGCCCTAACGTAAGGATAGGGGAGCCCTAGCCTAAGGCTAGGGGAGCCCATGCCTTAACCTAAGCCTAGTGGTGCCCTAGCCTAAGGCTAGGGGAGCCCTATCCTAAGGCTAGCAGAGCCTTAGCCTTAGCCTAAGCCTAGGGGTGCCCTAGCCTAAGGCTAGGGGAACACTAGCCTAAGGCTAGGGGAGCCCTAGCCTTCGCCTAAGCCTAGGGGTGCCCTAGACTAAGGTTAGGGGTACACTAGCCTAAGGCTAGGAGAGCCATAGCCTAAGGTTCTGGGAGCCATAGTAAGCCTCGGGGAGCCCTAGCCTTAGCCTAAGCCTATCGGTGCCCTAGCCTAAGGCTATGGGAGCCCTAGCCTAAGGCTCGGGGAGCCCTAACCTAAGGCTATGGGAGCCCTAGCCTTAGCCTTAGCCTAGGGGTGCCCTAGACTAAGGCTAGGGGAGCCCTAGCCTACGTCTCAGGGAGCCCTAGCCTTAGCCTAAGGCTAGGGGAGCCCTAGCCTTAGCCAAAGCCTAGGGGTGACTTAACCTAAGGCTAGGGGAGCCCTAGCCTAAGGTTAGGGGAGCCATAGCCTAAGGCTAGGGGAGCCTTAGCCTTAGCGTAAGCCTAGGGTGCCATAGCCTACGGCTTGGGGAGCCCTAGCCCAAGGCTAGGGGAGCCCAAGTCTAAGGCTAGGGGAGACTTGCCTAAGGCTAGGGGAGCCCTAGCCTTAGCCTAAGCCTAGGGGTGCCCTAGCCTACGGCTAGAGGAACCCTAGCCCAAGGCTAGGGTAGCCCTAGCCTAAGGCAAGGGGAGCCCTAGCCTAAGGCTAGGGGAACCCTAGCCTTAGCCTCAGCCTAGGGGTGCCCTATCCTAAGGATAGGGGAGCCCTAGCCTAAGTCTCAGGGAGCCCTAGCCTTAGCCTAAGCCTAGGGGAGCCTTAGCCTAAGCCTAGGGGTGCCCTAACCTAAGGCTAGGGATGCCCTAGCCTAAGGCTAGGGGAGCCCTAGCCTAAGGCTAGGGGAGCCCAAGCCTTAGCCTAAGCCTAGGGGTACCCTAGACTAAGGCTAGGGGAGCCCTAACTTAGGCTAGGGAGCCCTAGCCTTAGCCTAAGCCTAGGGGAGCCCTAGCATTAGCCTAAGCCTAAAGGTGCCCTAGAATAAGGCTAGGGGATCCCTAGCCTTGGCCTAATCCTAGGGGTGCCCTAACGTAAGGCTAGGGGAGCCCTAGCCTACGGCTAGGGGAGCCCTTGCCTTCACCTAAGCCTAGTGGTGCCCTAGGCTAAGGCTAGGGGAGCCCTAGCCTAAGGCTAGGGGAGCCCAAGCCTAAGGCTAGGGGAGCCCTAGCCTAAGGCTAGAGGAGCCCTAGCCTTAGCCTAAGCCTAGGGATGCCCTAGCCTAAGGCTAGGGGAGCCCTAGCCCAAGGCTAGTGTAGCCCTAGCCTAAGGCTAGGGGAGCCCTAACCTAAGGCTAGGGGAGCCTTAGCCTTAGGCTAAGCCTAGGGGTGCCCTAGCCTAAGGCTAGGGGAGCACTAGCCTAAGGCTAGGGGAGCCTTAGCCTTAGCCTAAGCCTAGGGATGCCCTAGCCTAAGGCTAGGGGAGTCCTAGCCTAAGGCTAGGGGAGCCTTAGCCTAAGGGTAGGGGAGCCCTAGCCTTAGTCTAAGCCTAAAAGTGCCCTAGCCTAAGGCTTGGGGAGCGCTAGCTTTAGCCTAAGCCTAGGGGTGCCCTAACCTAAGTCTAGAAAAGCCCTAGCCTAAGCCTAGGGAAGCCCTAGCCTTAGCCGAAGCCTAGGGGTGCCCTAGCCTAAGGTTCGGGGTACACTAGCCTAAGGTTGGGGTGCCCTAGCCTAAGGCTAGGGGAGCCCTAGCCTAAGGCTAGGGGAGCCCTAGCCTTAGCCTAAGCCTAGGGGTGCCCTAGCCTAAGGCTAGGGGAGCACTAGCCTAAGGCTAGGGGAGCCCTAGCCTTAGCCTAATCCTAGGGGAGCCCTAGCCTTAGGTTAGGGGAACACTAGCCTAAGGCTAGGGGTGCCCTAGCCTAAGGTTCGTGGAGCCTTAGCCTTAGGCTCGGGGAGCCCTAGCCTAAGCCTAGGGGTGCCCTTACCTAACGCTAATGGAGCACTAGCCTAAGGTTAGGGGAGCATTAGCCTAAGATTAGGGGAGCCCTTGCCTTAACCTAAGCCTAGGGGTGCCATAGCATAAGGCTAGGGGAGCACTAGCCTAAGGCCAGGGGAGCCCTAACCTAAGGCTAGGGGAGCCCTACCCTTAGTCTAAGCTTAGGGGTGCGCTAGTCTAAGCCTAGGGGTGCCCTAGCCTAAGGCTAGTGGAGCACTAGCCTAAGGCTAGGAGAGCCCTAGCATTAGCCTAAGCCTAGGGGTGCCCTAGCCTAAGGCTAGGGGAACCCTAGCCTAAGTCTCAGGGAGCCCTAGCCTTAGCCTAACCTAGGGGAGCCCTAGCCTTAGCCTAACCTAGGGGAGCCCTAGCCTAAGGCAAGGGGAGCCCTAGCCTTAACCTAACCTAGGGGTGCCATAGCCTAAGGCTAGGGGAGCCCTAACCTAACGCTAGGGGTGCCCTAGCCTTAGCCTAAGCCTCGGGGTGCCCTAGCCTAAGGCTAGGGGAGCCCTAGCCTAAGGCTAGGGGAGCCCTAGCCTTAGCCTAAGCCTAGGGGTGTCCTAATCTAAGGCTAGAAAAGTCCTAGCCTAAGGCTAGGGGACCACTAGCCTAAGGCTAGGGGAGCCCTAGCCTTAGCCTAAGCCTAGGGGTGCCCTAGCCTAAGGCTAGAGGAGCCCTAGCCTTAGCCTAAGCCTAGGGGTGCCCTGGCCTAAGGCTAGGGGAGCCATAGCTTAAGGTTCGGGGAGCCCTAATAAGGCTCGGGGAGCCCTAGCCTTAGCCTAAGCCTATCGGTGCCCTAGCCTAAGGCTATGGGACCCCTAGCCTAAGGCTCGGGGAGCCCTAGCCTTAGCCTAAGCCTAGGGGTGCCCTAGCCTTAGGCTAGGGGAGCCCTAACCTAAGGCTAGGGGAGCCCTAGCCTTAGCCTTAGCCTAGGGTTGCCCTAGCCTAAGTCTATGGGAGCACTAGACTAAGTCTCAGGGAGCCCTAGCCTTAGCCTAAGCCTAGGGGAGCCTGAGCCTAAGGCTAGGGGAGCCCTAGCCTAAGCCTAAGACTAAAAGTGCCCTAGCCTAAGGCTTGTGGAGCACTAGCCTTAGCCTAAGCCTAGGAGTGCCCTAACCTAAGTCTAGAAAAGCCCTAGCCTAAGGATAGGGGAGCCGTAGCCTAAGGCTACGGGAGCCCTAGCCTTAGCCTAAGCCTAGAAGTGCCCTAGCCTAAGGCTAGGGGAGCCCTAGCCCAAGGCTAGGGGAGCCCTAGCCTAAGGTTCAGGGAGCCCTAGCCTAAGGCTCGGGGAGCCCTGAATAAGCCTAGGGGTGCCCTTACCTAACGCCAGGAGAGCGCTAGCCTTAGCCTAAGCCTAGGGGTGCCCTAACCTAAGGCTAGAGGAGCCCTAGCCTAAGGCTAGGGGAGCCCAAGCCTTAGCCTAAGCCTAGGGGTACCCTAGCCTAAGGCTAGGTGAGCCCTAACATAAGGCTAGGAAGCCCTAGCCTTAGTCTAAGCCTAGGGGAGCCCTAGCCTTAGCCTAAGCCTAAAGGTGCCCTAGCCTAAGGCTAGGGGATCCCTAGCCTTGGCCTAAGCTTAGGGGTGCCCTAACGTAAGGCTACGGGAGCCCTAGCCTAAGGCTAGGGGAGCCCTTGCCTTAACCTAAGCCTAGTGTTGCCCTAGCCTAAGGCTAGGGGAGCTCTAGCCTAAGGCTGTGGGAGCCCTAGCCTAAGGCTAGGGGAGCCCAAGCCTAAAGCTAGGGGAGCCCTAGCCTAAGCCTATGCCTAGGGGTGCCCTAGCCTAAGGCTAGGGGAGTACTAGCCCAAGGCTAGGGTAGCCCTAGCCTAAGGCTAGGGGAGCCCTAACCTAAGGCTAGGGGAGCCTTAGCCTTAGCCTAAGCCTAGGGGTGACCTAGCCTAAGGCTAGGGGAGCACTAGCCTAAGGCTAGGGGAGCCCTAGCCTTAGCCTAGGCCTAGGGGAGCTCTAGCCTAAGGGTAGGGGAGCCCTAGCCTTAGTCTAAGCCTTGGGGTTCCATAGCCTAAGGCTAGGAAAGCCATGCCCTAGCCTTAGCCTAAGCCTAGCGCTACCCTAGCCTAAGGCTATGGGAGCCCTAGCCTAAGGCTAGGGGAGCCCTAGCCTTAGCCTAAGCCTAGGGGTGCCCTACTTAAGGCTAGGGGGGCCCTAGCCCAAGGCTAGGGTAGCTCTAGCCTAAGGCTAGGGGAGCCATAGCCTAAGGCTAGGGGAACCCTAGCCTTAGCCTAAGTGTAGGGGAGCCCTATCCTAAGGCTAGGGGAACCATAGCCTTAGCCTAAACCTAGGGGTGCCCTAGCCCAAGGCTAGGGGAGCCCTAGCCTAAGCCTCAGGGAGCCCTAGCCTTAGCCTAAGCCTAGGGGAGCCTTAGCCTAAGGCTAGGGGAGCCCTAGCCTAAGCCTAAGCCTAAAAGTGCCCTAGCCTAAGGCTTGTGGAGCGCTAGCCTTAGCCTTAGCCTAGGAGTGCCCTAACCTAAGTCTAGAAAAGCCCTAGCCTAAGGCTAGGGGAGCCCTAGCCTAAGGCTACGGGAGCCCTAGCCTTAGCCTAAGCCTAGGAGTGCCCTAGCCTATGGCTACGGGAGCCCTAGCCCAAGGCTAGGGGAGCCATAGCCTAAGGTTCAGGGAGCCCTAGCCTAAGGCTCGGGGAGCCCTAGCGTAAGCTTAGGGGTTACCTTACCTAACGCCAGGAGAGCGCTAGCCTTAGCCTAAGCCTAGGGGAGCCCTAGCCTAAGCCTAGGGGAGCCCTAGCCTAAGGCTAGGGGAGCCCTACCCTAAAGCTAGGGGAACCATAGCCTTAGCCTAAACCTAGGGGTGCCCTAGCCTAAGGCTTAGGGAGCCCTAACCTAAGACTAGGGGAGTCCTAGCCTTAGCCTAAGGCTAGGGGAGCGCTAGCCTTAGCCCAAGCATAGGGGTGCCCTAACCTAAGGCTAGAGGAGCCCTAGCCTAAGGCTAGGGGAACCCAAGCCTTAGCCTAAGCCTAGGGGTACCCTAGC
This sequence comes from Tenrec ecaudatus, assembly GCF_050624435.1. Lineage (NCBI taxonomy): Eukaryota > Metazoa > Chordata > Mammalia > Afrosoricida > Tenrecidae > Tenrec > Tenrec ecaudatus. The sequence goes on along the minus strand of NW_027458631.1, from coordinate 390,579 downwards.
CTAAGGCTAGGTGAGCCCTAACATAAGGCTAGGAAGCCCTAGCCTTAGCCTAAGCCTAGGGGAGCCCTAGCATTAGCCTAAACCTAAAGGTGCCCTAGCCTAAGGCTAGGGGATCCCTAGCCTTGGCCTAAGCTTAGGGGTGCCCTAACGTAAGTCTAGAAAAGCCCTAGCCTAAGGCTAGGGGAGCCCTAGCCTAAGGCTAGGGGAGCCGTAGCCTTAGCCTAAGCCTAGGGGTGCCCTAGCCTAAGGCTAGGGGAGCACTAGCCTAAGGCTAGGGGAGCCATATCCTAAGGTTTGGGGATCCCTAGTAAGGCTCGGGGAGCCCTAGCCTTAGCCCAAGCCTATCGGTGCCCTAGCCTAAGGCTATGGGAGCCCTAGCCTAAGGCTCGGGGAGCCCTAGCCTTAGCCTAAGCCTAGGGGTGCCCTACCTAAGGCTAGGGGAGCCCTAGCCCAAGGCTAGGGTAGCTCTAGCGTAAGGCTAGGGGAGCCATAGCCTAAGGCTAGGGGAACCCAAGCCTTAGCCTAAGCCTAGGGGTGCCCTAGACTAAGCCTAGGGGTGCCCTAGCCTTAGGCTAGGGGAGCACTAGCCTAAGGCTTAGGGAGCCCTAGCCTTAGCCTAAGCCTAGGGGTGCACTAGCCTAAGGCTAGGGTAGCCCAAGCCTTAACCTAAGCCTAGGGGTGCCATAGCCTAAGGCTAGGGGAGCCCTAACCTAAAGCTAGGGGTGCCCTAGCCTTAGCCTAAGCCTAGGGGTGACCTAGCCTAAGGGTAGGGGAGCCTTAGCCTAAGGCTAGGGGAGCCCTAGCCTTAGCCTAAGCCTAGGGGTGCCCTAACCTAAGGCTAGAAAAGCCCTAGCCTAATGTTAGGGGAGCCCTAGCCTACGGCTAGAGGAGCCCTAGCCCAAAGCTAGGGGAGCCCTAGCCTAAGGCTAGGGGAGCCCTAGCCTTAGCCTAAGCCTAGGGGTGCCTAGCCTAAGGCTAGGGGAGCCCTAGCCCAAGGCTAGGGGAGCCCTAGCCTAAGGCTAGGGGAGCCCTAGCCTTAGCCTAAGCCTTGGGGTGCCTAGCCTAAGGCTAGGGGAGCCCTAGCCCAAGGCTAGGGGAGCCCTAGCCTAAGGATAGGGCACCCCTAGCCTTAGCCTAAGCCTAGGCGTGCCCTAGCCTAAGGCTAGGGGAGCACTAGCCTTAGGCTAGGGGAGCCCTAGCCATAGCCTAAGCCTAGGGGTGCCCTATCCTAAGGTTAGGGGAACACTAGCCTAAGGCTAGGGGAACCATAGCCTAAGGTTCGGGAAGTCCTAGCTTAAGGCTCGGGGAGCCCCAGCCTAAGCCTAGGGGTGCCCTTACCTAACGCTAGGGGAGCGCTAGCGTAAGCCTTGGAGTGCCCTAGCCTAAGGCTAGGGGTGCCCTAGTCTAAGGCTAGGGGAGCACTAGCCTAAGGCTAGGGGAGCCCTAGCCATACCCTAAGCCTAGGGGAGCCCTAGCCTAAGACTAGGGGAGCCCTAGACTAAGGTTAGGGGAGCCCTAGTCTAAGGCTAGGTGTGCCCTAGCCTAAGGTTAGGGGAGCTCTAGCCTAAGGCTAGGGGTGCCCTAGCCTAAGGCTAGGGGTGCCCTAGCCTAAGGCTAGGGGAGTCCTAGACTTAGCCTAATCCTAGGGGTGCCCTAGCCTAGGGCTAGGGGAGCCCTAGCCTTAGCCTAAGCCTAAAAGTGCCCTAGCCTAAGGCTAGGGGGCGCTAGCCTTAGCCAGAGCCTAGGGGTGCCCTAACCTAAGGCTAGGGGAGCCCTAACCTAAGGCTAGGGAGCCCTAGCCTTAGCCTAAGCCTAGGGGAGCCCTAGCCTAAGGCTAGGGGAGCCCTACCCTAAGGCTAGGGGAGACCTAGCCTTAGCCTAAGCCGAGGGGTGCCCTAACGTAAGGCTAGGGGAGCCACAGCCCAAGACTCGGGGGCCCTAGCCTTAGCCTAAGCCTAGGGGAGCCCTAGCCTAAGCCTAGGGGAGCCCTAGCCTAAGGCTAGGGGAGCCCTACCTTAGCCTAAGCCTAGGGGTGCCCTAGCCTAAGGCTAGGGGAGCCCTAGCCCAAGGCTAGGGTAGCCCAAGCCTAAGGCTAGGGGAGCCCAAACCTAAGGATAGGGGAGCCTTAGCCTTAGCCTAAGCCTAGGGGTGCCCTAGACTAAGGCTAGTGGAGCACTAGCCTAAGGCTAGGGGAACCCTAGCCTTAGCCTAAGCCTAGGGGTACCCTAGCCTAAGGCTAGGGGAGCCCTAGCCTAAGTCTCAGGGAGCCCTAGCCTTAGCCTAAGCCTAGGGGAGCCCTAGCCTAAGGGTAGGGGAGCCCTAGCCTTAGCCTAAGTCTTGGGGTTCCATAGCCTAAGGCTAGGGGAGCCCTAACCTAAGGCTAGGGGTGCCCTAGCCTTAGCCTAAGCCTAGGGGTGCCCAAGTCTAAGGCTAGGGGAGCCCTAGCCTAAGGCTAGGGAAGCCTTAGCCTAAGGCTAGGGAAGCCCTAGCCTTAGCCTAAGCCTAAAATTGCCCTAGCCTAAGGCTTTGGGAGCGCTAGCTTTAGCCTACACCTAGGGGTGCCCTAACCTAAGTCTAGAGAAGACCTAGCCTAAGGCTAGGGGAGCCCTAGCCTAAGGCTAGGGGAGCCCTAGCCTTAGCCTAAGCCTAGGGGTGCCCTAGCCTAAGGCTAGGGGAGCCCTAGCCTTAGCCTAAGCCTAAGGGAGCCCTAGTCTTAGGCTAGGGGAGCACTAGCCTAAGGCTAGGGGAGCCCTAGCCTTAGCCTAAGCCTAGGGGTGCCCTAGCCTAAGGTTAGGGGTACACTAGCCTAAGGCTAGGGGAGCCATAGCCTAAGGTTTGGGGAGCACTATTAAGGCTCGGGGAGCCCTAGCCTTAGCCTAAGCCTATCGGTGCCCTAGCCTAAGGATATGGAAGCCCTAGCCTTAGGCTCGGGGAGCCCTAGCCTTAGCCTAAGCCTAGGGGTGCCCTACCTAAGGCTAGGGGAGCCTAAGCCCAAGGCTAGGGTAGCTCTAGCCTAAGGCTAGGGGAGCCGTAGCCTAAGGCTAGGGGAACCCTAGCCATAGCCTAAGCCTAGGGGTGCCCTAGCCTAAGCCTAGGGGTGCCTTAGCCTAAGGCTAGGGGAGCACAAGCCTAAGGCTAGGGGAGCCCTAGCCTTAGCCTAAGCCTAGGGGTGCCCTAGCCTAAGGCTAGGAGGGCCCTAGCCTAAGTCTCAGGGAGCCCTAGCCTTAGCCTAACCTAGGGGAGCCCTAGCCTAAGGCTAGGGGAGCCCAAGCCTTAACCTAAGCCTAGTGGTGCCATAGCCTAAGGCTAGGGGAGCCCTAACCTAAGGCTAGGGGTGCCCTAGCCTTAGCCTAAGCCTAGGGGTGCCTAGCCTAAGGCTAGGGGAGCCCTAGCCCAAGGCTAGGGGAGCCCTAGCCTAAGGCTAGGGGAGCCCTAGCCTTAGCCTAAGCCTAGGGGTGCCCTATCCTAAGGCTAGAGGAGCCCTAGCCTTAGCCTAAGCCTAGGGGTGCCCTTGCCTAAGGCTAGGGGAGCATTAGCCTAAGGCTAGGGGAGCCCTAGCCTTAGCCTAAGCCTAGGGGTGCCCTAGCCTAAGGCTAGGGGAGCCCTAGCCTAAATTTCAGGGAGCTCTAGCCTTAGCCTAACCTAGGGGAGCCCTAGCCTAAGGCTAGGGGAGCCCTAGCCTTAACCTAAGCCTAGGGGTGCCATAGCCTAAGGCTAGGGGAGCCCTAACCTAAGGCTAGGGGTGCCCTAGCCTTAACCTAAGCCTAGGGGTGCTCTAGCCTAAGGCTAGGGGAGCCCTAGCCTAAGGCTAGGGGAGCCTTAGCCTAAGGCTAGGGGAGCGCTAGCCTTAGCCTAAGCCTAGGGGTCCCCTAACTTAAGGCTAGAAAAGCCCTAGCCTAAGGCTAGGGTAGCCCTAGCCTAAGGCTAGGGTAGCCCTAGCCCAATGCTAGGTCAGCCCTAGCCTAAGGCTAGAGGAGCCTTAGCCTTAGCTTAAGCCTAGGCGTGCCTAGCCTAAGGCTAGGGGAGCCCTAGCCCAAGGCTAGGGGAGCCCTAGCCTAAGGCTAGGGGAGCCCTAGCCTTAGCCTAAGCCTAGGGGTGCCTAGCCTAAGGCTAGGGGAGCCCTAGCCAAGGCTAGGGGAGCCCTAGCCTAAGGCTAGGGGAGCCCTAGCCTTACCCTAAGCCTAGGGGTGGCCTATCCTAAGGCTAGAGGAGCCTAGCCTTAGCCTAAGCCTAGGGTTGACCTAGCCTAAGGCTAGGGGAGCCCTAGCCCAAGCCTAGGGGAGCCCTAGCCTAAGGATAGGGGAGCCCTAGCCTTAGACTAAGCCTAGGGGTGCCCTAAACTAAGGCTAGGGGAGCCCTAGCCTTAGCCTAAGCCTAGTGGTGCCCTAGCCTAAGGCTAGGGGAGCCCTAGCCCAAAGCTAGGGGAGCCCTAGCCTAAGGCTAGGGGAGCCTTAGCCTTAGCCTAAGCCTAGGGGTGCCTAGCCTAAGGCTAGGGGAGCACTAGCCTCAGTCTAGGGGAGCCCTAGCCATAGCCTAAGCCTAGGGGTGCCCTAGCCTAAGGTTAGGGGTACACTAGCCTAAGGCTCGGGGAGCCCTAGCCTAAGCCTAGGGGTGCCCTTACCTAACGCTAGGGGAGCACTAGCCTAAGCCTTGGAGTGCCCTAGCCTAAGGCTACGGGTGCCCTAGTCTAAGGCTAGGGGAGCAGTAGCCTAAGGCTAGGGGAGCCCTAGCCTTAGCCTAAGCCTAGGGGTGCCCTTGCCTAAGGCTAGGGGAGCCCTAGCCTTAGCCTAAGCCTAAAAGTGCCCTAGCCTAAGGCTAGGGGAGCGCTAGCCTTAGCCAGAGCCTAGGGGTGCTCTAGCCCAAGGCTAGGGGAGCCATAGCCTAAGGCTAGGGGAACCCTAGCCATAGCCTAAGCCTAGGGGTGCCCTAGCCTAAGCCTAGGGGTGCCCTAGGCAAAGGCTAGGGGAGCACTAGCCTAAGGCTAGGGGAACCCTAGCCTTAGCCTAAGCCTAGGGGTGCCCTAGCCTAAGGCTAGGGGAGCCCTAGCCTAAGTCTCAGGGAGCCCTAGCCTTAGCCTAAGCCTAGGGGAGCCCTAGCCTAAGGGTAGGGGATCCCTAGCCTTAGCCTAAGTCTTGGGGTTCCATAGCCTAAGGCTAGGGGAGCCCTAACCTAAGGTTAGGTGTGCCCTAGCCTTAGCCTAAGCCTAAGGGAGCCCTAGCCTAAGGCTACGGGAGCACTAGCCTAAGGCTAGGGGAGCCCTAGCCTTAGCCTAAGCCTAGGGGTGCCCTAGCCTAAGGTTAGGGGTACACTAGTCTAAGGCTAGGGGAGCCATAGCCTAAGGTTTGGGGAGCACTAGTAAGGCTCGGGGAGCCCTAGCCTTAGCCTAAGCCTATCGGTGCCCTAGCCTAAGGATATGGGAGCCCTAGCCTAAGGCTCGGGGAGCCCTAGCCTTAGCCTAAGCCTAGGGGTGCCCTACCTAAGGCTAGGGGAGCCCTAGCCCAAGGCTAGGGTAGCTCTAGCCTAAGGCTAGGGGAGCCATAGCCTAAGGCTAGGGGAACCCTAGCCTTAGCCTAAGCCTAGGGGTGCCCTAGCCTAAGCCTAGGGGTGCCCTAGCCTAAGGCTAGGGGAGCACTAGCCTAAGGCTAGGGGAGCCCTAGCCTTAGCCTAAGCCTAGGGGTGCCCTAGCCTAAGGGTAGGAGACCCTTGCCTAATCTCAGGGAGCCCTAGCCTTAGCCTAACCTAGGGGAGCCCTAGCCTAAGGCTAAGGGAGCCCTAGCCTTAACCTAAGCCTAGGGGTGCCATAGCCTAAGGCTAGGGGAGCCCTAACCTAAGGCTTGGGGTGCCCTAGCCTTAGCCTAAGGCTAGGGGTGCCCTAGCCTAAGGCTAGGGGAGCCCTAGCCTAAGGCTAGGGGAGCCTTAGCCTAAGGCTAGGGGAGCCCTAACCTTAGCCTAAGCCTGGGGTGCCCTAACCTAAGGCTAGAAAAGCCCTAGCCTAAGGCAAGGGGAGCCCTAGCCCAAGGCTAGGGGATCCCTAGCCCAAGGCTAGGGGAGCCCTAGCCCAAGGCTAGGGGAGCCCTAGGCTTAGCCTAAGCCTAGGGGTGCCTTGCCTAAGGCTAGGGGAGCCCTAGCCCAAGGCTAGGGGAGCCCTAGCCTAAGGCTAGGGAAGCCCTAGCCTAAAGCTAGGGGAGCCCTAGCCTTAGCCTAAGCCTAGGGGTGCCCTATCCTAAGGCTAGATTAGCCCTAGACTTAGCCTAAGCCTTGGGGTGCCCTAGCCTAAGGCTAGGGGAGCACTAGCCTGAGGCTATGGGAGCCCTAGCCTAAGGCAAGGGGAGCCCTAGCCTTAGCCTAAGCCTAGGGGTGCCCTAGCCTAAGGCTAGGGGAGCCCTAGCCCAAGGCTAGGTGAGCCCTAGCCTAAGGCTAGGGGAGCCCTAGCCTTAGCCTAAGACTAGGGGTGCCCTTGCCTAAGGCTAGGGGAGCACTAGCCTAAGGCTAGGGGAGCCCTAGCCTTAGCCTAAGCCTAGGGGTGCCCTATCCTAAGGCTAGAGGAGCCCTAGCCTTAGCCTAAGCCTAGGGGTGCCCTAGCCTAAGGCTAGGGGAGCACTAGCCTAAGGCTAGGGGAGCCCTAGCCTAAGTCTCAGGGAGCCCTAGCCTTACCCTAAGCTAGGGGAGCCCTAGCCTAAGGCTAGAGGAGCCCTTGCCTTAACCTAAGCCTAGGGGTGCCATAGCCTAAGGATAGGGGAGCCCTAACCTAAGGCTAGGGGTGCCCTAGCCTTAGCCTAAGCCTAGGGCTGCCCTAGCCTAAGGCTAGGGGAGCCCTAGCCTAAGGTTAGGTGTGCCCTAGCCTTAGCCTAAGCCTAGGGGTTCCCAAGTCTAAGGCTACGGGAGCCCTAGCCTAAGGCTAGGGAAGCCTTAGCCTAAGGCTAGGGAAGCCCTAGCCTTAGCCTAAGCCTAAAAGTGCCCTAGCCTAAGGCTTGGGGAGCGCTAGCTTTAGCCTAAACCTAGGGGTGCCCTAACCTAAGTTTAGAGAAGACCTAGCCTAAGGCTAGGGGAGCCCTAGCCTTAGCCTAAGTCTAGGGGTGCCCGAGCCTAAGGCTAGGGAAGCCCTAGCCTTAGCCTAAGCCTAAGGGAGCCCTAGCCTAAGGCTACGGGAGCACTAGCCTAAGGCTAGGGGAGCCCTAGCCTTAGCCTAAGCCTAGGGGTGCCCTAGCCTAAGGTTAGGGGTACACTAGTCTAAGGCTAGGGGAGCCATAGCCTAAGGTTTGGGGAGCACTAGTAAGGCTCGGGGAGCCCTAGCCTTAGCCTAAGCCTATCGGTGCCCTAGCCTAAGGATATGGGAGCCCTAGCCTAAGGCTCGGGGAGCCCTAGCCTTAGCTTAAGCCTAGGGGTGCCCTACCTAAGGCTAGGGGAGCCCTAGCCCAAGGCTAGGGTAGCTCTAGCCTAAGGCTAGGGGAGCCATAGCATAAGGCTAGGGGAACCCTAGCCTTAGCCTAAGCCTAGGGGTGTCCTAGCCTAAGCCTAGGGGTGCCCTAGCCTAAGGCTAGGGGAGCACTAGCCTAAGGCTAGGGGAGCCCTAGCCTTAGCCTAAGCCTAGGGGTGCCCTAGCCTAAGGCTAGGAGACCCTAGCCTAAGTCTCAGGGAGCCCTAGCCTTAGCCTAACCTAGGGGAGCCTTAGCCTAAGGCTAGGGGAGCCCTAGCCTTAACCTAAGCCTAGGGGTGCCATAGCCTAAGGCTAGGGGAGCCCTAACCTAAGGCTAGGGGTGCCCTAGCCTTAGCCTAAGCCTAGGGGTGCCCTAGCCTAAGGCTAGGGGAGCCCTAGCCTAAGGCTAGGGGAGCCTTAGCCTAAGGCTAGGGGAGCCCAAACCTTATCCTAAGCCTGGGGTGCCCTAACCTAAGGCTAGAAAAGCCCTAGCCTAAGGCAAGGGGAGCCCTAGCCCAAGGCTAGGGGAGCCCTAGCCTTAGCCTAAGCCTAGGGGTGCCCTATCCTAAGGCTAGAGGAGCCCTAGACTTAGCCTAAGCCTAGGGGTGCCCTAGCCTAAGGCTACGGGAGCACTAGCCTGAGGCTATGGGAGCCCTAGCCTAAGGCAAGGGGAGCCCTAGCCTTAGCCTAAGCCTAGGGGTGCCCTAGCCTAAGGCTAGGGGAGCCCTAGCACAAGGCTAGGGGAGCCCTAGCCTAAGGCTAGGGGAGCCCTAGCCTTAGCCTAAGCCTAGGGGTGCCCATGCCTAAGGCTAGGGGAGCAAAAGCCTAAGGCTAGGGGAGCCCTAGCCTTAGCCTAAGCCTAGGGGTGCCCTATCCTAAGGCTAGAGGAGCCCTAGCCTTAGCCTAAGCCTAGGGGTGCCCTAGCCTAAGGCTAGGGGAGCACTAGCCTAAGGCTATGGGAGCCCTAGCCTAAGGCTAGGGGAGCCCTAGCCTTAGCCTAAGCCTAGGGCTGCCCTAGCCTAAGGCTAGGGGAGCCCTAGCCTAAGTCTCAGGGAGCCCTAGCCTTACCCTAAGCTAGGGGAGCCCTAGCCTAAGGCTAGAGGAGCCCTAGCCTTAACCTAAGCCTAGGGGTGCCATAGCCTAAGGATAGGGGAGCCCTAACCTAATGCTAGGGGTGCCCTAGCCTTAGCCTAAGCCTAGGGGTGCCCTAGCCTAAGGCTAGGGGAGCCGTAGCCTAAGGCTAGGGGAGCCTTAGTCTAAGGCTTGGGGAGCCCTAGCCTTACCCTAAGCCTAGGGGTGCCCTATCCTAAGGCTAGAAAAGCCCTAGCCTAAGGCTAGGGGAGCCCTAGCCTAAGTCTCAGGGAGCCCTAGCCTTAGCCTAAGCCTAGGGGTGCCCTAACCTAAGGCTAGGGGAGCCCTAGCCTTAGGCTAGGGGAGGCCTAGCCTTAGCCTAAGCCAAGGGGTGCCCTAGCCTAAGGTTAGGGGAGCCCCAGCCCAAGGCTAGGGGAGCCCTAGCCTAAGGCTACGGGAGCCCTAGCCTAAGGCTAGGGGAGACCTAGCCTTAGCCTAAGCCTAGGGGTGCCCTAGGCTAAGGCTAGGGGAGCACTAGCCTAAGGCTAGGGGAGCCCTAGTCTTAGCCTAAGCCTAGGGGTGCCCTAGCCTAAGGTTAGGGGAACACTACCGTAAGGCTAGGGGAGCCATAGCCTAAGGTTCGGGGAGCTCTAGCCTAAGGCTCGGGGAGACCTAGCCTTAGCCTAAGCCTAGGGGTGCCCTAGGCTAAGGCTAGGGGAGCACTAGCCTAAGGCTAGGGGAGCCCTAACCTTAGCCTAAGCCTAGTGGTGCCCTAGTTTAAGGTTAGGGGAACACTACCCTAAGGCTAGGGGAGCCATAGCCTAAGGTTCGGGGAGCTCTAGCCTAAGGCTCGGGCAGCCCTAGTGTAAGCCTAGGGGTGCCCTTACCTAACGCGAGTGGAGCGCTAGCCTTAGCCTAAGCCTAGGGGAGCCCTAGCCTAAGCCTAGGGGAGCCGTAGACTAAGGCTAGCGGAGCCCTATCCTAAGGCTAGGGGAAACATTGCCTTAGCCTAAACCTAGGGGTGCCCTAGCCTAAGGCTAGGGGAGCCCTAGCCTTAGCCTAAGCCTACGGGTGCCCTAGCCTAAGGCTATGGGAGCCCTATCCTAAGGCTAGGGGAGCCCTCGCCTTAGCCGTAGCCTAGGGATGCCCTAGCCTAAGGTAAGGGGAGCCCCAGCCTAAGTCTCAGGGATCCCTAGCCTTAGCCTAAGCCTAGGGGTGCCCTAGACTAAGGCTAGGGGAGCCCTAGCCTAAGGCTAGGGGAGCCCTAGCCTAAGGCTAGGGGAGCCCTAGCCTTAGCCTAAGCCAAGGGGTGACCTAGCCTAAGGCTAGGGGAGCCCCAGCCCAAGGCTAGGGGAGCCCTAGCCTAAGGCTAGGGGAGCCCTAGCCTAAGGCTAGGGGAGACCTAGCCTTAGCCTAAGCCTAGGGGTGCCCTAGGCTAAGGCTAGGGGAGCACTAGCCTAAGGTTAGGGGAGCCCTAGTCTTAGCCTAAGCCTAGGGGTGCCCTAGCCTAAGGTTAGGGGAACACTACCGTAAGGCTAGGGGAGCCATAGCCTAAGGTTCGGGGAGCTCTAGCCTAAGGCTCGGGGAGCCCTAACGTAAGCCTAGGGGAGCCCTAGCCTAAGCCTAGGGGAGCCCTAGACTAAGGCTAGGGGAGCCCAATCCTAAGGCTAGGGGAACCATAGCCTTAGCCTAAACCTAGGGGTGCCCTAGCCTAAGGCTAGGGGAGCCCTAACCTAAGGCTAGGGGAGCCCTAGCCTTAGCCTAAGGCTAGGGGAGCGCTAGCCTTAGCCCTAGCCTTAGCCTAAGCCTACGGGTGCCCTAGCCTAAGGCTAGGGGAGCCCTAACCTAAGGCTAGGGAGCCCTAGCCTTAGCCTAAGCCTAGGGGAGCCTTAGCCTTAGCCTAAGCCTAAAGGTGCCCTAGCCTAAGGCGAGGGGATCCCTAGCTTTGGCCTAAGCCTACGGGTGCCTTAACGTAAGGATAGGGGAGCCCTAGCCTAAGGCTAGGGGAGCCGTTTCCTTAACCTAAGCCTAGTGGTGCCCTAGCCTAAGGCTAGGGGAGCCCTATCCTAAGGCTAGGGGAGCCCTAGCCTTAGGCTAGGGGAGCCCTAGCCTTAGCCTAAGCCTAAGGGTGCCCTAGCCTAAGGCTAGGGGAGCCCTAGCCTAAGCTTAGGGGTGGCCTAGCCTAAGGCTAGGGGAGCCCTAGCCTAAGGCTAGGGGAGCCCCAGCCCAAGGCTAGGGGAGACCTAGCCTTAGCCTAAGCCTAGGGGTGCCCTAGGCTAAGGCTAGGGGAGCACTAGCCTAAGGCTTGGGGAGCCCTAGCCTTAGCCTAAGCCTAGGGGAGCCCTAGCTTAAGGTTAGGGGAACACTACCCTAAGGCTAGGGGAGCCATAGCCTAAGGTTCAGGGAGCTCTAGCCTAAGGCTCGGGGAGCCCTAGTGTAAGCCTAGGGGTGCCCTTACCTAACGCTAAGGGAGCGCTAGCCTTAGCCTAAGACTAGGGGAGCCCTAGCCTAAGCCTAGGGGAGCCCTAGACTAAGGCTAGGGGAGCCCTATCCTAAGGCTAGAGGAACCATAGCCTTAGCCTATACCTAAGGGTGCCCTAGTCTAAGGCTAGGGGAGCCCTAACCTAAGGCTAGGGGAGCGCTAGCCTTAGCCCAAGCCTAGGGGTGCCCTAACCGAAGGCTAGGGGAGCCCTAGCCTAAGGCTAGGGGAGCCCTAGCCTTAGCCTAAGCCTACGGGTGCCCTAGCCTAAGGCTAGGGGAGCCCTAAAGTAAGGCTAGGGAGCCCTAGCTTTAGCCTAAGCCTAGGGGAGCCCTAGCCTTAGCCTAAGCCTAAAGGTGCCCTAGCTTAAGGCGAGGGGATCCCTAGCCTTGGCCTAAGCCTAGGGGTGCCCTAACGTAAGGATAGGGGAGCCCTAGCCTAAGGCTAGGGGAGCCCATGCCTTAACCTAAGCCTAGTGGTGCCCTAGCCTAAGGCTAGGGGAGCCCTATCCTAAGGCTAGCCGAGCCTTAGCCTTAGCCTAAGCCTAGGGGTGCCCTAGTCTAAGGCTAGGGGAGGACTAGACTAAGGATAGGGGAGCCCTAGCCTAAGGCTAGGGAAGCCCTAGCCTAAGGCTAGGGGAGCCCTAGCCTTAGCCTAAGCCTAGGGGTGCCCTAGCCTAAGGCTAGGGGAGCACTAGCCTGAGGCTATGGGAGCCCTAGCCTAAGGCAAGGGGAGCCCTAGCCTTAGCCTAAGCCTAGGGGTGCCCTAGCCTAAGGCTAGGGGAGCCCTAGCCCAAGGCTAGGGGAGGCCTAGCCTAAGGCTAGGGGAGCCCTAGCCTTAGCCTAAGCCTAGGGGTGCCCTTGCCTAAGGCTAGGGGAGCACTAGCCTAAGGCTAGGGGAGCCCTAGCCTTAGCCTAAGCCTAGGGGTGCCCTATCCTAAGGCTAGAGGAGCCCTAGCCTTAGCCTAAGCCTAGGGGTGCCCTAGCCTAAGGTTAGGGGAGCACTAGCCTAAGGCTAGGGGAGCCCTAGCGTAAGGCTAGGGGAGCCCTAGCCTTAGCCTAAGCCTAGGGCTGCCCTAGCCAAAGGCTAGGGGAGCCCTAGCCTAAGTCTCAGGGAGCCCTTGCCTTACCCTAACCTAGGGGACCCCTAGCCTAAGGCTAGAGGAGCCCTAGCCTTAACATAAGCCTAGGGGTGCCATAGCCTAAGGATAGGGGAGCCCTAACCTAAGGCTAGGGGTGCCCTAGCCTTAGCTTAAGCCTAGGGGTGACCTAGCCTAAGGCTAGGGGAGACGTAGCCTAAGGCTAGGGGAGCCTTAGTCTAAGGCTTGGGGAGCCCTAGCCTTAGCCTAAGCCTAGGGGTGCCCTATCCTAAGGCTACAAAAGCCCTAGCCTAAGGCTAGGGGAGCCTTAGCCCAAGGCTAGGGGAGCCCTAGCCTAAGGCTAGGGGAGCCCTAGCCTTAGCCTAAGCCTAGGCGTGCCTAGCCTAAGGCTAGGGGAGCCCTAGCCCAAGGCTAGGGGAGCCCTAGCCTAAGGCTAGGGGAGCCCTAGCCTTAGCCTAAGCGTAGGGGTGCCTAGCCTAAGCCTCGGGGAGCCCCAAATTAAGGCTAGGGGTGCCCTAGTCTAAGGCTAGGGGAACACTAGCCTAAGGCTAGGGGAGCCCTAGCCTTAGCCTAATCCTAGGGGAGCCCTAGCCTAAGACTAGGGGAGCACTAGCCTAAGGGTAGGGGAGCCCTAGCCTAAGGCTAGGTGTGCCCTAGCCTAAGGTTAGGGGAGCCCTAGCATAAGGCTAGGGGTGCCCTAGCCTACGGTTAGGGGAGCCCTAGCATAAGGCTAGGGGTGCCCTAGCCTAAGGCTAGGGGAGTCCTAGACTTAGCCTAAGCCTACGGGTGCCCTAGCCTAAGGCTAGGGGAGCTCTAACCTAAGGCTAGGGGAGCCCTAGCCTTAGCCTAAGCCTAGGGGAGCCCTAGCCTTAGCCTAAGCCTAAAGTTGCCCTAGCCTAAGGCGAGGGGATCCCTAGCCTTGGCCTAAGCCTAGGGGTGCCCTAACGTAAGGATAGGGGAGGCCTAGCCTAAGGCTAGGGGAGCCGTTTCCTTAACCTAAGCCTAGTGGTGCCCTAACCTAAGGCTAGGGGAGCCCTATCCTAAGGCTAGGGTAGCCCTAGCCTTAGGCTAGGGGAGCCCTAGCCTTAGCCTAAGCCTAGGGGTGCCCTAGCCTAAGGATAGGGGAGCCCTAGCCTAAGGCTAGGGGAGCCCTAGCCTAAGCCTAGGGGTGCCCTAGCCTAAGGCTAGGGGAGCCCCAGCCCAAGGCTAGGGGAGACCTAGCCTTAGCCTAAGCCTAGTGGTGCCCTAGGCTAAGGCTAGGGGAGCACTAGCCTAAGGCTAGGGGAGCCCTAGCCTTAGCCTAAGCCTAGGGGTGCCCTAGCTTAAGGTTAGGGGAACACTACCCTAAGGCTAGGGGAGCCATAGCCTAAGGTTCGGGGAGCTCTAGCCTAAGGCTAGGGGAGTCCTAGTGTAAGCCTAGGGGTGCCCTTACCTAACGCTAAGGGAACGCTAGCCTTAGCCTAAGACTAGGGGAGCCCTAGCCTAAGCCTAGGGGAGCCCTAGACTAAGGCTAGGGGAGCCCTATCCTAAGGCTAGGGGAACCATAGCCTTAGCCTAAACCTAGGGGTGCCCAAGCCTAAGGCTAGGGGAGCCCTAACCTAAGGCTAGGGGAGCCCTAGCCTTAGCCTAAGGCTAGGGGAGCGCTAGCCTTAGCCCAAGCCTAGGGGTGCCCTAACCTAATGCTAGGGGAGCCCTAGCCTAAGGTTAGGGGAGCCCTAGCCTTAGCCTAAGCCTACGGTTGCCCTAGCCTAAGGCTAGTGGAGCCCTAACCTAAGGCTAGGGAGCCCTAGCCTTAGCCTAAGCCTAGGGGAGCCCTAGCCTTAGCCTAAGCCTAAAGGTGCCCTAGCCTAAGGCGAGGGGATCCCTAGCCTTGGCCTAAGCCTAGGGGTGCCCTAACGTAAGTATAGGGGAGCCCTAGCCTAAGGCTAGGGGAGCCCATGCCTTAACCTAAGCCTAGTGGTGCCCTAGCCTAAGGCTAGGGGAGCCCTATCCTAAGGCTGGCAGAGCCTTAGCCTTAGCCTAAGCCTAGGGGTGCCCTAGCCTAAGGCTAGGGGAGGACTAGACTAAGGCTAGGGCAGCCCTAGCCTAAGGCTAGGGCAGCCCTAGCCTAAGGCTAGGGGAGCCCTAGCCTTAGCCTAAGCCTAGGGGTGCCCTATCCTAAGGCTAGAGGAGCCCTAGATTTAGCCTAAGCCTAGGGGTGCCCTAGCCTAAGGCTAGGGGAGCACTAGCCTGAGGCTATGGGAGCCCTAGCCTAAGGCAAGGGGAGCCCTAGCCTTAGCCTAAGTCTAGGGGTGCCCTAGCCTAAGGCTAGGGGAGCCCTAGCCCAAGGCTAGGGGAGCCCTAGCCTAAGGCTAGGGGAGCCCTAGCCTTAGCCTAAGCCTAGGGGTGCCCTATCCTAAGGCTAGAAAAGCCCTAGCCTAAGGCTAGGGGAGCCCTAGCCCAAGGCTAGGGGAGCCCTAGCCTAAGGCTAGGGGAGCCCTAGCCTTAGCCTAAGCCTAGGCATGCCTAGCCTAAGGCTAGGGGAGCCCTAGCCCAAGGCTAGGGGAGCCCTAACCTAAGGCTAGGGGAGCCCTAGCCTTAGACTAAGCCTAGGGGTGCCTAGCCTAAGGCTAGGGGAGCCCCAAATTAAGGCTAGGGGTGCCCTAGTCTAAGGCTAGGGGAACACTAGCCTAAGGCTAGGGGAGCCCTAGCCTAAGGCTAGGTGTGCCCTAGCCTAAGGTTAGGGGAGCCCTAGCATAAGGCTAGGGGTGCCCTAGCCTAAGGCTAGGGGAGTCCTAGACTTAGCCTAAGCCTATGGGTGCCCTAGCCTAAGGCTAGGGGAGCTCTAACCTAAGGCTAGGGGAGCCCTAGCCTTAGCCTAAGACTAGGGGTGCCCTAGCCTAAGGCTAGGGGAGCCCTAGCCTTAGCCTAAGCCTTGGGGTTCCATAGCCTAAGGCTAGGGAAGCCCTAACCTAAGGCTAGGGGTGCCCTAGCCTAAGGCTGGGGGAGCCTTAGCCTAAGGCTAGGGGAGCCATGGCCTTAGCCTAAGCCTAAAAGTGCCCTAGCCTAAGGCTTGGGGAGCGCTAGCTTTAGCCTAAACCTAGGGGTGCCCTAACCTAAGTCTAGAAAAGACCTAGCCTAAGGCTAGGGGAGCCCTAGCCAAAGGCTAGGGGAACCCTAGCCTTAGCCTAAGCCTAAGGGTGCCCTAGCCTAAGGCTAGGGGAGCCCTAGCCTTAGCCTAAGCCTAGGGGTGCCCAAGCCTAAGGTTAGGGGTACACTAGCCTAAGGCTATGGGAGCCCTAGCCTAAGGCTCGGGGAGCCCTAGCCTTAGTCTAAGCCTAGGTGTGCCCAAGCCTAAGGCTAGGGGAGCCCTAACCTAAGGCTAGGGGAGCCCTCGCCTTAGCCTTAGCCTAGGGGTGCCCTAGCCTAAGGTAAGGGGAGCCCTAGCCTAAGTCTCAGGGAGCCCTAGCCTTAGCCTAAGCCTAGGGGTGCCCTAGCCTAAGGCTAGGGGAGCACTAGCCTAAGGCTAGGGGAGCCCTAGCCTTAGCCTAAGCCTAGGGGGTGCCCTAGCCTAAGGTTAGGGAGCCCTAGCCTAAGTCTCAGGGAGCCCTAGCCTTAGCCTAAGCCTAGGGGAGCCTTAGCCTAAGGCTAGGGGAGCCCTAGCCTAAGCCTAAGCCTAAAAGTGCCCTAGCCTAAGGCTTGTGGAGCGCTAGCCTTAGCCTAAGCTTAGGAGTGCCCTAACCTAAGTCTAGAAAAGCCCTAGCCTAAGGCTAGGGGAGCCCTAGCCTAAGGATAGGGGAGCCCTAGCCTAAGGCTAGGGGAGCCCCAGCCCAAGGCTAGGAGAGCCCTAGCCTAAGGCTAGGGGAGACCTAGCCTTAGCGTAAGCCTAGGGGTGCCCTAGGCTAAGGCTAGGGGAGCACTAGCCTAAGGCTAGGGGAGCCCTAGCCTTAGCCTAAGCCTAGGGGTGCCCTAGCTTAAGGTTAGGGGAACACTACCCTAAGGCTAGGGGAGCCATAGCCTAAGGTTAGGGGAGCTCTAGCCTAAGGCTCGGGGAGCCCTAGTGTAAGCCTAGGGGTGCCCTTACCTAACGCGAGTGGAGCGCTAGCCTTAGCCTAAGCCTAGGGGAGCCGTAGCCTAAGCCTAGGGGAGCCATAAACTAAGGCTAGCGGAGCCCTATCCTAAGGCTAGGGGAAACATAGCCTTAGCCTAAACCTAGTTGTGCCCTAGCCTAAGGCTAGGGGAGCCCTAGCCTAAGGCTAGGGGAGCCCTAGCCTTAGCCTAAGCCTACGGGTGCCCTAGCCTAAGGCTATGGGAGCCCTATCCTAAGGCTAGGGGAGCCCTCGCCTTAGCCGTAGCCTAGGGGTGCCCTAGCCTAAGGTAAGGGGAGCCCTAGCCTAAGTCTCAGGGATCCCTAGCCTTAGCCTAAGCCTAGGGGTGCCCTAGCCTAAGGCTAGGGGAGCCCTAGCCTAAGGCTAGGGGAGCCCTAGCCTTAGCCTAAGCCAAGGGGTGCCCTAGCCTAAGGCTAGGGGAGCCCCAGCCCAAGGCTAGGGGAGCCCTAGCCTAAGGCTAGGGGAGCCCTAGCCTAAGGCTAGGGGAGACCTAGCCTTAGCCAAAGCCTAGGGGTGCCCTAGGCTAAGGCTAGGGGAGCACTAGCCTAAGGCTAGGGGAGCCCTAGTCTTAGTCTAAGCCTAGGGGTGCCCTAGCCTAAGGTTAGGGGAACACTACAGTAAGGCTAGGGGAGCCATACCCTAAGGTTCGGGGAGCTCTAGCCTAAGTCTCGGGGAGCCCTAGCGTAAGCCTAGGGGAGCCCTAGGCTAAGCCTAGGGGAGCCCTAGTCTAAGGCTAGGGAAGCCCTATCCTAAGGCTAGGGGAACCATAGCCTTAGCCTAAACCTAGGGGTGCCCTAGCCTAAGGCTAGGGGAGTCCTAACCTAAGGCTAGGGGAGCCCTAGACTTAGCCTAAGGCTAGGGGAGCGCTAGCCTTAGCCCAAGCCTAGGGGTGCCCTAACCTAAGGCTAGGGGAGCCCTAGCCTAAGGCTAGGGGTGCCCTAGCCTTAGACTAAGCCTAGGGGTGCCCTAGCCTAAGGCTAGGGGAGCCCTAGCCTAAGGCTAGGGGAGCCTTAACCTAAGGCTATGGGAGCCCTAGCCTTAGCCTAAGCCTAAAAGTGCCCTAGCCTAAGGCTTGAGGAGCGCTAGCTTTAGCGTACGCCTAAGGGTGCCCTAACCTAAGTCTAGAAAAGCCCTAGCCTAAGGCTAGGGGAGCCCTTGCCTAAGGCTAGGGGAGCACTAGCCTAAGGCTAGGGGAGCCCTAGCCTTAGCCTAAGCCTAGGGGTGCCCTAGCCTAAGGTTAGGGGTACACTAACCTAAGGCTAGGGGAGACATACCCTAAGGTTCGGGGAGCCCTAGTAAGGCTCAGGGAGCCCTAGCCTTAGCCTAAGCCTAGGGGTGCCCTAGCCTAAGGTTAGTGGAACACTAGCCTAAGGCTAGGGGAGCCATAGCCTAAGGTTCGGGGAGCCCTATCCTAAGGCTCAGGGAGCCCTAGCCTAAGCTTAGGGGTTCCCTTACCTAACTCTAGGGGAGCACTAGCCTAAGCCTAGGAGTGCCCTAGCCCAAGGCTAGAGGAGCCCTAACTTAAGGCTAGGGCTGTCTTAGCCTAAGGCTAGGGGAGCACTAACCAAAGGCTAGGGGAGCTCTAGCCTTAGCCTAAGCCTAGGGGAGCCCTAGTCTAAGGCTAGGGGAGCCCTAGCCTAAGGCTAGGGGAGCCCTAGCCTTAGCCTAAGCCTAAAGTTGCCCTAGCCTAAGCCAAGGGGATCCCTAGCTTTGGCCTAAGCCTAGGGGTGCCCTAACGTAAGGCTAGGGGAGCCCTAACCTTAGCCTAAGCCTTGGGGTGCCCTAACCTAAGGCTAGGGGAGCCCTAGCCTAAGGTTAGGGGAACATTAGCCTAAGACTAGGGAAGCCCTTGCCTTAACCTAAGCCTAGGGGTGCCCTTGCATAAGGCTAGGGGAGCCCTAGCCTAAGGCTAGGGGAGCCCTAGCCTTAGCCTAAGCCTAGGGGAGCCCTAGCCCAAGGCTTGGGTAGCTCTAGCCTAAGGCTAGGGGAGCCATAGCCTAAGGCTAGGGGACCCTAGCCTTAGCCTAAGCCTAGGGGTGCCCTAGCCTAAGCCTAGGGTTGCCCTAGCCTAAGGCTAGGGGAGCATTAGCCTAAGGCTAGGGGAGCCCTAGCCTTAGTCTAAGCCTAGGGGTACCCTAGCCTAAGGCTAGGGGAGCCCTAGCCTTAACCTAAGCCTAGGGGTGCCATAGCCTAAGGATAGGGGAGCCCTAACCTAAGGTTAGGGGTGCCCTAGCCTTAGCCTAAGCCTAGGGGTGCCCTAGCCTAAGGCTAGGGGAGCCCTAGCTTAAGGCTAGGGGAGCCCTAGCCTAAAGCTAGGGGAGCCCTAGCCTAAGGCTAGAGGAGCCCTAGCCTTAGCAAAAGCCTAGGGGTGCCCTAGCCTAAGGCTAGGGAAGCCTAGCCTTAGCCTAAGCCTAGGGGTGCCCTAGCCTAAGGCTAGGGGATCTCTAGCCCAAGGCTAGGGGAGCCCTAGCCTAAGGCTAGGGGAGCCCTAGCCTTAGCCTAAGCCTTGGGGTTCCATAGCCTAAGGCTAGGGAAGCCCTAACCTAAGGCTAGGGGTGCCCTAGCCTTAGCCTAAGCCTAGGGGCGCCCAAGCCTAAGGCTAGGGGACCCCTAGCCTAAGGCTAGGGGAGCCTTAGCCTAAGGCTAGGGGAGCCCTAGCCTTAGCCTAAGCCTAAAAGTGCCCTAGCCTAAGGCTTGGGGAGCGCTAGCTTTAGCCTAAACCTAGGGGTGCCTTAACCTAAGTCTAGAAAAGACCTAGCCTAAGGCTAGGGGAGCCCTAGCCAAAGGCTAGGGGTGCCCTAGCCTTAGCCTAAGCCTAAGGGTGCCCTAGCCTCAGGCTAGGGGAGCCCTAGCCTTAGCCTAAGCCTAGGGGTGCCCTAGCCTAAGGTTAGGGGAACACTAGCCTAAGGCTATGGGAGCCCTAGCCTAACGCTCGGGGAGCCCTAGCCTTAGTCTAAGCCTAGGTGTGCCCTAGCCTAAGGCTAGGGGAGCCCTAACCTAAGGCTAGGGGAGCCCTCGCCTTAGCCTTAGCCTAGGGGTGCCCCAGCCTAAGGTAAGGGGAGCCCTAGCCTAAGTCTCAGGGAGCCCTAGCCTAAGGTTAGTGGAACACTAGCCTAAGGCTAGGGGAGCCATAGCCTAAGGTTCGGGGAGCCCTATCCTAAGGCTCAGGGAGCCCTAGCCTAAGCTTAGGGGTGCCCTTACCTAACTCTAGGGGAGCACTAGCCTAAGCCTAGGAGTGCCGTAGCCCAAGGCTAGAGGAGCCCTAACTTAAGGCTAGGGCTGTCTTAGCCTAAGGCTAGGGGAGCACTAACCAAAGGCTAGGGGAGCTCTAGCCTTAGCCTAAGCCTAGGGGAGCCCTAGTCTAAGGCTAGGGGAGCCCTAGCCTAAGGCTAGGGGAGCCCTAGCCTTAGCCTAAGCCTAAAGTTGCCCTAGCCTAAGCCTAGGGGATCCCTAGCTTTGGCCTAAGCCTAGGGGTGCCCTAACGTAAGGCTAGGGGAGCCCTAGCCTTAGCCTAAGCCTTGGGGTGCCCTAACCTAAGGCTAGGGGAGCCCTAGCCTAAGGTTAGGGGAACATTAGCCTAAGACTAGGGAAGCCCTTGCCTTAACCTAAGCCTAGGGGTGCCCTTGCATAAGGCTAGGGGAGCCCTAGCCTAAGGCTAGGGGAGCCCTAGCCTTAGCCTAAGCCTAGGGGAGCCCTAGCCCAAGGCTTGGGTAGCTCTAGCCTAAGGCTAGGGGAGCCATAGCCTAAGGCTAGGGGACCCTAGCCTTAGCCTAAGCCTAGGGGTGCCCAAGCCTAAGCCTAGGGTTGCCCTAGCCTAAGGCTAGGGGAGCATTAGCCTAAGGCTAGGGGAGCCCTAGCCTTAGTCTAAGCCTAGGGGTGCCCTAGCCTAAGGCTAGGGGAGCCCTAGCCTTAACCTAAGCCTAGGGGTGCCTTAGCCTAAGGATAGGGGAGCCCTAACCTAAGGTTAGGGGTGCCCTAGCCTTAGCCTAAGCCTAGGGGTGCCCTAGCCTAAGGCTAGGGGAGCCCTAGCTTCAGGCTAGGGGAGCCCTAGCCTAAAGCTAGGGGAGCCCTAGCCTTAGCCTAAGCCTAGGGGTGCCCTAGCCTAAGGCTAGAGGAGCCCTAGCCTTAGCAAAAGCCTAGGGGTGCCCTAGCCTAAGGCTAGGGAAGCCTAGCCTTAGCCTAAGCCTAGGGGTGCCCTAGCCTAAGGCTAGGGGATCTCTAGCCCAAGGCTAGGGGAGCCCTAGCCTAAGGCTAGGGGAGCCCTAGCCTTAGCCTAAGCCTTGGGGTTCCATAGCTCAAGGCTAGGGAAGCCCTAACCTAAGGCTAGGGGAGCCCTAGCCTTAGCCTAAGCCTAAAAGTGCCCTAGCCTAAGGCTTGGGGAGGGCTAGCTTTAGCCTAAACCTAGGGGTGCCCTAACCTAAGTCTAGAAAAGACCTAGCCTAAGGCTAGGGGAGCCCTAGCCTCAGGCTCGGGGAGCCCTAGCCTTAGCCTAAGCCTAGGGGTGCCCTAGCCTAAGGTTAGGGGAACACTAGCCTAAGGCTATGGGAGCCCTAGCCTAAGGCTCAGGGAGCCCTAGCCTTACTCTAAGCCTAGGTGTGCCCTAGCCTAAGGCTAGGGGAGCCCTAACCTAAGGCTAGGGGAGCCCTCGCCTTAGCCTTAGCCTAGGGGTGCCCTAGCCTAAGGTAAGGGGAGCCCTAGCCTAAGTCTCAGGGAGCCCTAGCCTTAGCCTAAGCCAAGGGGAGCCTTAGCCTAAGGCTAGGGGAGCCCTAGCCTAAGCCTAAGCCTAAAAGTGCCCTAGCCTAAGGCTTGTGGAGCGCTAGCCTTAGCCTAAGCCTAGGAGTGCCCTAACCTAAGTCTAGAAAAGCCCTAGCCTAAGGCTAGGGGAACCCTAGCCTAAGGATAGGGGAGCCCTAGCCTAAGGCTAGGGGAGCCCCAGCCCAAGGCTAGGGGAGCCCTAGCCTAAGGCTAGGGGAGACCTAGCCTTAGCCTAAGCCTAGGGGTGCCCTAGGCTAAGGCTAGGGGAGCACTAGCCTAAGGCTAGGGGAGCCCTAGCCTTAGCCTAAGCCTAGGGGTGCCCTAGCTTAAGGTTAGGGGAACACTACCCTAAGGCTAGGGGAGCCATAGCCTAAGGTTCGGGGAGCTCTAGCCTAAGGCTCGGGGAGCCCTAGTGTAAGCCTAGGGGTGCCCTTACCTAACGCGAGTGGAGCGCTAGCCTTAGCCTAAGCCTAGGGGAGCCCTAGCCTAAGCCTAGGGGAGCCGTAGACTAAGGCTAGCGGAGCCCTATCCTAAGGCTAGGGGAAACATAGCCTTAGCCTAAACCTAGGGGTGCCCTAGCCTAAGGCTAGGGGAGCCCTATCCTAAGGCTACGGGAGCCCTCGCCTTAGCCATAGCCTAGGGGTGCCCTAGCCTAAGGTAAGGGGAGCCCTAGCCTAAGTCTCAGGGAGCCCTAGCCTTAGCCTAAGCCTACGGGTGGCCTAGCCTAAGGCTAGGGGAGCCCTAGCCTAAGGCTAGGGGAGCCCTAGCCTTAGCCTAAGCCAAGGGGTGCCCTAGCCTAAGGCTAGGGGAGCCCCAGCCCAAGGCTAGGGGAGCCCTAGCCTAAGCCTAGGGGAGCCCTAGCCTAAGGCTAGGGGAGACCTAGCCTTAGCCTAAGCCTAGGGGTGGCCTAGGCTAAGGCTAGGGGAGCACTAGCCTAAGGCTAGGGGAGCCCTAGTCTTAGCCTAAGCCTAGGGGTGCCCTAGCCTAAGGTTAGGGGAACACTACCGTAAGGCTAGGGGAGCCATAGCCTAAGGTTCGGGGAACTCTAGCCTAAGGCTCGGGGAGCCCTAGCGTAAGCCTAGGGGAGCCCTAGCCTAAGCCTAGGGGAGCCCTAGACTAAGGCTAGGGGAGCCCTATCCTAAGGCTAGGGGAACCATAGCCTTAGCCTAAACCTAGGGGTGCCCTAGCCTAAGGCTAGGGGAGCCCTAACCTAAGGCTAGGGGAGCCCTAGCCTTAGCCTAAGGCTAGGGGAGCGCTAGCCTTAGCCCAAGCCTAGGGGTGCCCTAACCTAAGGCTAGGGGAGCCCTAGCCTAAGGCTAGGGGAGCCCTAGACTTAGCCTAAACCTACGTGTGCCCTAGCCTAAGGCTAGGGGAGCCCTAACCTAAGGCTAGGGAGCCCTAGCCTTAGCCTAAGCCTAGGGGAGCCCTAGCCTTAGCCTAAGCCTAAAGGTGCCCTAGCCTAAGGCGAGGGGATCCCTAGCCTTGGCCTAAGCCTAGGGGTGCCCTAACGTAAGGATAGGGGAGCCCTAGCCTAAGGCTAGGGGAGTCGTTTCCTTAACCTAAGCCTAGTGGTGCCCTAGCCTAAGGCTAGGGGAGCCCTATCCTAAGGCTAGGGGAGCCCTAGCCTTAGGCTAGGGGAGCCCTAGCATTAGCCTAAGCCTAGGGGTGCCCTAGCCTAATGCTAGGGGAGCCCTAGCCTAAGGCTAGGGGAGCCCCAGCCCAAGGCTAGGGGAGACCTAGCCTTAGCCTAAGCCTAGGGGTGCCCTAGGCTAAGCCTAGGGGTGCCCTAGGCTAAGGCTAGGGGAGCACTAGCCTAAGGCTAGGGGAGCCATAGCCTAAGGTTCGGGGAGCTCTAGCCTAAGGCTCGGGGAGCCCTAGTGTAAGCCTAGGGGTGCCCTTACCAAACGCTAAGGGAGCGCTAGCCTTAGCCTAAGCCTAGGGGAGCCCTAGACTAAGGCTAGGGGAGCCCTATCCTAAGGCTAGGGGAACCATAGCCTTAGCCTAAACCTAGGGGTGCCCTAGCCTAAGGCTAGGGGAGCCCTAACCTAAGGCTAGGGGAGCCCTAGCCTTAGCCTAAGGCTAGGGGAGCGCTAGCCTTAGCCCAAGCCTAGGGGTGCCCTAACCTAAGGCTAGGGGAGCCCTAGCCTAAGGCTAGGGGAGCCCTAGCCTTAGCCTAAGCCTACGGGTGCCCTAGCCTAAGGCTAGGGGAGCCCTAACCTAAGGCTAGGGAGCCCTAGCCTTAGCCTAAGCCTAGGGGAGCCCTAGCCTTAGCCTAAGCCTAAAGGTGCCCTAGCCTAAGTCGAGGGGATCCCTAGCCTTGGCCTAAGTCTAGGGGTGCCCTAACGTAAGGATAGGGGAGCCCTAGCCTAAGGCTAGGGGAGCCCATGCCTTAACCTAAGCCTAGTGGTGCCCTAGCCTAAGGCTAGGGGAGCCCTATCCTAAGGCTTGCCGAGCCTTAGCCTTAGCTTAAGCCTAGGGGTGCCCTAGCCTAAGGCTAGGGGAGGACTAGACTAAGGCTAGGGGAGCCCTAGCCTAAGGCTAGGGGAGCCCTAGCCTAAGGCTAGGGGAGCCCTAGCCTTAGCCTAAGCCTAGGGGTGCCCTATCCTAAGGCTAGAGGAGCCCTAGACTTAGCCTAAGCCTAGGGGTGCGCTAGCCTAAGGCTAGGGGAGCACGAGCCTGAGGCTATGGGATCCCTAGCCTAAGGCAAGGGGAGCCCTAGCCTTAGCCTAAGCCTAGGGGTGCCCTAGCCTAAGGCTAGGGGAGCCCTATCCTAAGGCTAGGGGAGCCCTCGCCTTAGCCATAGCCTAGGGGTGCCCTAGCCTAAGGTAAGGGGAGCCCTAGCCTAAGTCTCAGGGAGCCCTAGCCTTAGCCTAAGCCTAGGGGTGCCCTAGCCTAAGGCTAGGGGAGCCCTAGCCTAAGGCTAGGGGAGCCCTAGCCTTAGCCTAAGCCAAGGGGTGCCCTAGCCTAAGGCTAGGGGAGCCCCAGCCCAAGGCTAAGGGAGCCCTAGCCTAAGCCTAGGGGAGCCCTAGGCTAAGGCTAGGGGAGCACTAGCCTAAGGCTAGGGGAGCCCTAGTCTTAGCCTAAGCCTAGGGGTGCCCTAGCCTAAGGTTAGGGGAACACTACCGTAAGGCTAGGGGAGCCATAGCCTAAGGTTCGGGGAGCTCTAGCCTAAGGCTCGGGGAGCCCTAGCGTAAGCCTAGGGGAGCCCTAGCCTAGGCCTAGGGGAGCCCTAGACTAAGGCTAGGGGAGCCCTATCCTAAGGGTAGGGGAACCATAGCCTTAGCCTAAACCTAGGGGTGCCCTAGCCTAAGGCTAGGGGAGCCCTAACCTAAGGCTAGGGGAGCCCTAGCCTTAGCCTAAGGCTAGGGGAGCGCTAGCCTTAGCCCAAGCCTAGGGGTGCCCTAACCTAAGGCTAGGGGAGCCCTAGCCTAAGGCTAGGGGAGCCCTAGCCTTAGCCTAAGCCTACGGGTGCCCTAGCCTAAGGCTAGGGGAGCCCTAACCTAAGGCTAGGGAGCCCTAGCCTTAGCCTAAGCCTAGGGGAGCCCTAGCCTTAGCCTAAGCCTAAAGGTGCCCTAGCCTAAGGCGAGGTGATCCCTAGCCTTGGCCTAAGCCTAGGGGTGCCCTAACGTAAGGATAGGGGAGCCCTAGCCTAAGGCTAGGGGAGCCCATGCCTTAACCTAAGCCTAGTGGTGCCCTAGCCTAAGGCTAGGGGAGCCCTATCCTAAGGCTAGCCGAGCCTTAGCCTTAGCCTAAGCCTAGGGGTGCCCTAGCCTAAGGCTAGGGGAGGACTAGACTAAGGCTAGGGGAGCCCTAGCCTAAGGCTAGGGAAGCCCTAGCCTAAGGCTAGAGGAGCCCTAGACTTAGCCTAAGCCTAGGGGTGCGCTAGCCTAAGGCTAGGGGAGCACTAGCCTGAGGCTATGGGAGCCCTAGCCTAAGGCAAGGGGAGCCCTAGCCTTAGCCTAAGCCTAGGGGTGCCCTAGCCTAAGGCTAGGGGAGCCCTAGCCCAAGGCTAGGGGAGCCCTAGCCCAAGGCTAGGGGAGCCCTAGCCCAAGGCTAGGGGAGCCCTAGCCTAAGGCTATGGGAGCCCTAGCCTTAGCCTAAGCCTAGGGGTGCCCTTGCCTAAGGCTAGGGGAGCACTAGCCTAAGGCTATGGGAGCCCTAGCCTTAGCCTAAGCCTAGGGGTGCCCTTGCCTAAGGCTAGGGGAGCACTAGCCTAAGGCTAGGGGAGCCCCAGCCTAAGTCTCAGAGAGCCCTAGCTTTACCCTAACCTAGGGGAGCCCTAGCCTAAGGCTAGAGGCGCCCTAGCCTTCACCTAAGCCTATGGGTGCCATAGCCTAAGGTTAGGGGAACACTACCCTAAGGCTAGGGGAGCCATAGCCTAAAGTTCGGGGAGCTCTAGCCTAAGGCTCGGGGAGCCCTAGCGTAAGCCTAGGGGTGCCCTTACCTAACGCTAGAGGAGCTCTATTTAGCCTAAGCCTAGGGGAGCCCTAGCCTAAGCTTAGGGGAGCCCTAGACTAAGGTTAGGGGAGCCCTATCCTAAGGCTAGGGGAACCATAGCCTTAGCCTAAACCTAGGGGTGCCCTAGCCTAAGGCTAGGGGAGCCATAACCTAAGGCTAGGGGAGCCCTAGCCTTAGCCTAAGGCTAGGGGATCGCTAGCCTTAGCCCAAGCCTAACGGTGCCCTAACCTAAGGCTAGGGGAGCCCTAGCCTAAGGCTAGGGGAGCCCTAGCCTTAGCCTAAGCCTACGGGTGCCCTAGCCTTAGGCTAGGGGAGCTCTAACCTAAGGCTAGGGAGCCCTAGCCTTAGCCTAAGGCTATGGGAGCCCTAGCCTTAGCCTAAGCCTAAAGGTGCCCTAGCCTAAGGCGAGGAGATCCCTAGCCTTGGCCTAAGCATAGGGCTGCCCTAACGTAAGGATAGGGGAGCCCTAGCCTAAGGCTAGGGGAGCCCTTGCCTTAACTTAAGCCTAGTGGTGCCCTAGCCTAAGGCTAGGGGATCCCTATCCTAAGGCTAGGGGAGCCCTAGCCTTAGGCTAGGGGAGCCCTAGTCTTAGCCTAAGCCTAGGGGTGCCCTAGCCTAAGGCTAGGGGAACCCCAGCCCAAGGCTAGGGGAGCCCTAGCCTAAGGCTAGGGGAGACCTAGCCTTAGCCTAAGCCTAGGGGTGCCCTAGGCTAAGGCTAGGGGAGCACTAGCCTAAGGCTAGGGTAGCCCTAGCCTTAGCCTAAGCCTAGGGGTGCTCTAGCTCAAGGTTAGGGGAACACTACCCTAAGGCTATGGGAGCTATAGCCTAAGGTTCGGGGAGCTCTAGCCTAAGGCTCGGGGAGCCCTAGTGTAAGCCTAGGGGTGCCCTTACCTAACGCGAGGGGAGCGCTAGCCTTAGCCTAAGCCTAGGGGAGCCCTAGCCTAAGCCTAGGGGAGCCCTAGACTAAGGCTAGGGGAGCCCTATCCTAAGGCTAGGGGAACCATAGCCTTAGCCTAAACCTAGGGGTGCCCTAGCCTAAGGCTAGGGGAGCCCTAACCTAAGGCTAGGGGAGCCCTAGCCTTAGCCTAAGGCTAGGGGAGCGCTAGCCTTAGCCCAAGCCTAGGGGTGCCCTAACCTAAGGCTAGGGGAGCCCTAGCCTAAGGCTAGGGGAGCCCTAGCCTTAGCCTAAGCCTACGGGTGCCCTAGCCTAAGGCTAGGGGAGCCCTAACCTAAGGCTAGGGAGCCCTAGCCTTAGCCTAAGCCTAGGGGAGCCCTAGCCTTAGCCTAAGCCTAAAGGTGCCCTAGCCTAAGGCGAGGGGATTCCTAGCCTTGGCCTAAGCCTAGGGGTGCCCTAACGTAAGGATAGGGGAGCCCTAGCCTAAGGCTAGGAGAGCCCATGCCTTAACCTAAGCCTAGTGGTGCCCTAGCCTAAGGCTAGGGGAGCCCTATCCTAAGGCTAGCCGAGCCGTAACCTTAGCCTAAGCCTAGGGGTGCCCTAGCCTAAGGCTAGGGGAGGACTAGACTAAGGCTAGGGGAGCCCTAGCCTTTGCCTAAGCCTAGGGGTGCCCTAGCCTAAGGCTAGGGGAGCCCTAGCCTAAGTCTCAGGGAGCCTTAGCCTTAGCCTAAGCCTAGGGGAGCCCTAGCCTAAGGGTAGGGGAGCCCTAGCCTTAGCCTAAGCCTTGGGGTTCCATAGCCTAAGGCTAGGGGAGCCCTAACCTAAGGCTAGGGGTGCCCTAGCCTTAGCCTAAGCCTAGGGGTGCCCTAGCCTAAGGCTAGGGCAGCCCTAGCCTAAGGCTAGGGGAGCCTTAACATAAGGCTATGGGAGCCCTAGCCTTAGCCTAAGCCTAAAAGTGCCCTAGCCTAAGGCTTGGGGAGCGCTAGCCTAAGGCTAGGGGAGCACTAGCCTAAGGCTAGGGGAGCCCTAGCCTTAGCCTAAGGCTAGGGGAGCCCTAGCCTTAGCCTAAGCCTAGGGGTGCCCTAGCCTAAGGTTTGGGGTACACTAACCTAAGGCTAGGGGAGACATACCCTAAGGTTCGGGGAGCCCTAGTAAGGCTCAGGGAGCCCTAGCCTTAGCCTAAGCCTATAGGTGCCCTAGCCTAAGGCTATGGGAGCCCTAGCCTAAGGCTCGTGGAGCCCTAGCCTTAGCCTAAGCCTAGGGGTGCCCTAGCCTAAGGTTAGTGGAACACTAGCCTAAGGCTAGTGGAGCCATAGCCTAAGGTTCGGGGAGCCCTAGCCTAAGACTCGGGGAGCCCTAGCCTAAGCTTAGGGGTGCCCTTACCTAACTCTAGGGGAGCACTACTCTAAGCCTAGTAGTGCCCTAGCCCAAGGCTAGAGGAGCCCTAGCTTAAGGCTAGGGCTGTCTTAGCCTAAGGCTAGGGGAGCACTAACCAAAGGCTAGGGGAGCTCTAGCCTTAGCCTAAGCTTAGGGGAGCCCTAGTCTAAGGCTAGGGGAGCCCTAGACTAAGGTTAGGGGATCCCTAGCCTTAGCCTAAGCCTAAAGTTGCCCTAGCCTAAGCCTAGGGGATCCCTAGCTTTGGCCTAAGCCTAGGGGTGCCCTAACGTAAGGCTAGGGGAGCCCTAGCCTTTGCCTAAGCATTGGGGTGCCCTAACCTAAGGCTAGGGGAGCCCTAGCCTAAGGTTAGGGGAACATTAGCCTAAGACTAGGGAAGCCCTTGCCTTAACCTAAGCCTAGGGGTGCCCTAGCATAAGGCTAGGGGAGCCCTAGCCTAAGGCTAGAGGAGCCCTAGCCTAAGGCTAGGGGAGCCCTAGCCTTAGCCTAAGCCTAGGGGTGCCCTAGCCTAAGGCTAGGGGAGCCCTAGCCCAGGCTTGGGTAGCTCTAGCCTAAGGCTAGGGGAGCCATAGCCTAAGGCTAGGGGACCCTAGCCTTAGCCTAAGCCTAGGGGTGCCGTAGCCTAAGCCTAGGGTTGCCCTAGCCTAAGGCTAGGGGAGCACTAGCCTAAGGCTAGGGGAGCCCTAGCCTTAGTCTAAGCCTAGGGGTGCCCTAGCCTAAGGTAAGGGGAGCCCTAGCCTAAGTCTCAGGGAGCCCTAGCCTTAGCCTAAGCCTAGGGGTGCCCTAGCCTAAGGCTAGCGGAGCACTAGCATAAGGCTAGGGGAGCCCTAGCCTTACCCTAAGCCTAGGGGTGCCCTAGCCTAAGGTTAGGGAGCCCGAGCCTAAGTCTCAGGGAGCCCTAGCCTTAGCCTAAGCCAAGGGGAGCCTTAGCCTAAGGCTAGGGGAGCCCTAGCCTAAGCCTAAGCCTAAAAGTGCCCTAGCCTAAGGCTTGTGGAGCGCTAGCCTTAGCCTAAGCCTAGGAGTGCCCTAACCTAAGTCTAGAAAAGCCCTAGCCTAAGGCTAGGGGAACCCTAGCCTAAGGATAGGGGAGCCCTAGCCTAAGGCTAGGGGAGCCCCAGCCCAAGGCTAGGGGAGCCCTAGCCTAAGGCTAGGGGAGACCTAGCCTTAGCCTAAGCCTAGGGGTGCCCTAGCTTAAGGTTAGGGGAACACTACCCTAAGGCTAGGGGAGCCATAGCCTAAGGTTCGGGGAGCTCTAGCCTAAGGCTCGGGGAGCCCTAGTGTAAGCCTAGGGGTGCCCTTACCTAACGCGAGTGGAGCGCTAGCCTTAGCCTTAGCCTAGGGGAGCCCTAGCCTAAGCCTAGGGGAGCCGTAGACTAAGGCTAGCGGAGCCCTATCCTAAGGCTAGGGGAAACATAGCCTTAGCCTAAACCTAGGGGTGCCCTAGCCTAAGGCTAGGGGAGCCCTATCCTAAGGCTACGGGAGCCCTCGCCTTAGCCATAGCCTAGGGGTGCCCTAGCCTAAGGTAAGGGGAGCCCTAGCCTAAGTCTCAGGGAGCCCTAGCCTTAGCCTAAGCCTAGGGGTGCCCTAGCCTAAGGCTAGGGGAGCCCTAGCCTAAGGCTAGGGGAGCCCTAGCATTAGCCTAAGCCAAGGGGTGCCCTAGCCTAAGGCTAGGGGAGCCCCAGCCCAAGGCTAGGGGAGCCCTAGCCTAAGCCTAGGGGAGCCCTAGCCTAAGGCTAGGGGAGACCTAGCCTTAGCCTAAGCCTAGGGGTGCCCTAGGCAAAGGCTAGGGGAGCACTAGCCTAAGGCTAGGGGAGCCCTAGTCTTAGCCTAAGCCTAGGGGTGCCCTAGCCTAAGGTTAGGGGAACACTACCGTAAGGCTAGGGGAGCCATAGCCTAAGGTTCGGGGAGCTCTAGCCTAAGGCTCGGGGAGCCCTAGCGTAAGCCTAGGGGAGCCCTAGCCTAAGCCTAGGGGAGCCCTAGACTAAGGCTAGGGGAGCCCTATCCTAAGGCTAGGGGAACCATAGCCTTAGCCTAAAACTAGGGGTGCCCTAGCCTAAGGCTAGGGGAGCCCTAACCTAAGGCTAGGGGAGCCCTAGCCTTAGCCTAAGGCTAGGGGAGCGCTAGCCTTAGCCCAAGCCTAGGGGTGCCCTAACCTAAGGCTAGGGGAGCCCTAGCCTAAGGCTAGGGGAGCCCTAGCCTTAGCCTAAACCTACGGGTGCCCTAGCCTAAGGCTAGGGGAGCCCTAACCAAAGGCTAGGGAGCCCTAGCCTTAGCCTAAGCCTAGGGGAGCCCTAGCCTTAGCCTAAGCCTAAAGGTGCCCTAGCCTAAGGCGAGGGGATCCCTAGCCTTGGCCTAAGCCTAGGGGTGCCCTAACGTAAGGATAGGGGAGCCCTAGCCTAAGGCTAGGGGAGCCGTTTCCTTAACCTAAGCCTAGTGGTGCCCTAGCCTAAGGCTAGGGGAGCCCTATCCTAAGGCTAGGGGAGCCCTAGCCTTAGGCTAGGGGAGCCCTAGCATTAGCCTAAGCCTAGGGGTGCCCTAGCCTAAGGCTAGGGGAGCCCTAGCCTAAGCCTAGGGGTGCCCTAGCCTAAGGCTAGGGGAGCCCTAGCCTAAGGCTAGGGGAGCCCCATCCCAAGGCTAGGGGAGACCTAGCCTTAGCCTAAGCCTAGGGGTGCCCTAGGCTAAGCCTAGGGGTGCCCTAGGCTAAGGCTATGGGAGCACTAGCCTAAGGCTAGGGGAGCCATAGCCTAAGGTTCGGGGAGCTCTAGCCTAAGGCTCGGGGAGCCCTAGTGTAAGCCTAGGGGTGCCCTTACCTAACGCTAAGGGAGCGCTAGCCTTAGCCTAAGCCTAGGGGAGCCCTAGACTAAGGCTAGGGGAGCCCTATCCTAAGGCTAGGGGAACCATAGCCTTAGCCTAAACCTAGGGGTGCCCTAGCCTAAGGCTAGGGGAGCCCTAACCTAAGGCTAGGGGAGCCCTAGCCTTAGCCTAAGGCTAGGGGAGCGCTAGCCTTAGCCCAAGCCTAGGGGTGCCCTAACCTAAGGCTAGGGGAGCCCTAGCCTAAGGCTAGGGTAGCCCTAGCCTTAGCCTAAGCCTACGGGTGCCCTAGCCTAAGGCTAGGGGAGCCCTAACCTAAGGCTAGGGAGCCCTAGCCTTAGCCTAAGCCTAGGGGAGCCCTAGCCTTAGCCTAAGCCTAAAGGTGCCCTAGCCTAAGTCGAGGGGATCCCTAGCCTTGGCCTAAGTCTAGGGGTGCCCTAACGTAAGGATAGGGGAGCCCTAGCCTAAGGCTAGGGGAGCCCATGCCTTAACCTAAGCCTAGTGGTGCCCTAGCCTAAGGCTAGGGGAGCCCTATCCTAAGGCTAGCCGAGCCTTAGCCTTAGCTTAAGCCTAGGGGTGCCCTAGCCTAAGGCTAGGGGAGGACTAGACTAAGGCTAGGGGAGCCCTAGCGTAAGGCTAGGGAAGCCCTAGCCTAAGGCTAGGGGAGCCCTAGCCTTAGCCTAAGCCTAGGGGTGCCCTATCCTAAGGCTAGAGGAGCCCTAGACTTAGCCTAAGCCTAGGGGTGCGCTAGCCTAAGGCTAGGGGAGCACGAGCCTGAGGCTATGGGATCCCTAGCCTAAGGCAAGGGGAGCCCTAGCCTTAGCCTAAGCCTAGGGGTGCCCTAGCCTAAGGCTAGGGGAGCCCTATCCTAAGGCTAGGGGAGCCCTCGCCTTAGCCATAGCCTAGGGGTGCCCTAGCCTAAGGTAAGGGGAGCCCTAGCCTAAGTCTCAGGGAGCCCTAGCCCTAGCCTAAGGCTAGGGGAGCCCTAGCCTTAGCCTAAGCCAAGGGGTGCCCTAGCCTAAGGCTAGGGGAGCCCCAGCCCAAGGCTAAGGGAGCCCTAGCCTAAGCCTAGGGGAGCCCTAGCCTAAGGCTAGGGGAGACCTAGCCTTAGCCTAAGCCTAGGGGTGCCCTAGGCTAAGGCTAGGGGAGCACTAGCCTAAGGCTAGGGGAGCCCTAGTCTTAGCCTAAGCCTAGGGGTGCCCTAGCCTAAGGTTAGGGGAACACTACCGTAAGGCTAGGGGAGCCATAGCCTAAGGTTCGGGGAGCTCTAGCCTAAGGCTCGGGGAGCCCTAGCGTAAGCCTAGGGGAGCCCTAGCCTAAGCCTAGGGGAGCCCTAGACTAAGGCTAGGGGAGCCCTATCCTAAGGCTAGGGGAACCATAGCCTTAGCCTAAACCTAGGGGTGCCCTAGCCTAAGGCTAGGGGAGCCCTAACCTAAGGCTAGGGGAGCCCTAGCCTTAGCCTAAGGCTAGGGGAGCGCTAGCCTTAGCCCAAGCCTAGGGGTGCCCTAACCTAAGGCTAGGGGAGCCCTAGCCTAAGGCTAGGGGAGCCCTAGCCTTAGCCTAAGCCTACGGGTGCCCTAGCCTAAGGCTAGGGGAGCCCTAACCTAAGGCTAGGGAGCCCTAGCCTTAGCCTAAGCCTAGGGGAGCCCTAGCCTTAGCCTAAGCCTAAAGGTGCCCTAGCCTAAGGCGAGGTGATCCCTAGCCTTGGCCTAAGCCTAGGGGTGCCCTAACGTAAGGCTAGGGGAGCCCTATCCTAAGGCTAGCCGAGCCTTAGCCTTAGCTTAAGCCTAGGGGTGCCCTAGCCTAAGGCTAGGGGAGGACTAGACTAAGGCTAGGGGAGCCCTAGCGTAAGGCTAGGGAAGCCCTAGCCTAAGGCTAGGGGAGCCCTAGCCTTAGCCTAAGCCTAGGGGTGCCCTATACTAAGGCTAGAGGAGCCCTAGACTTAGCCTAAGCCTAGGGGTGCGCTAGCCTAAGGCTAGGGGAGCACGAGCCTGAGGCTATGGGATCCCTAGCCTAAGGCAAGGGGAGCCCTAGCCTTAGCCTAAGCCTAGGGGTGCCCTAGCCTAAGGCTAGGGGAGCCCTATCCTAAGGCTAGGGGAGCCCTCGCCTTAGCCATAGCCTAGGGGTGCCCTAGCCTAAGGTAAGGGGAGCCCTAGCCTTAGCCTAAGGCTAGGGGAGCGCTAGCCTTAGCCTAAGGCTAGGGGAGCGCTAGCCTTAGCCCAAGACTAGGGGTGCCCTAACCTAAGGCTAGGGGAGCCCTAGCCTAAGGCTAGGGGAGCCCTAGCCTTAGCCTAAGCCTACGGGTGCCCTAGCCTAAGGCTAGGGGAGCCCTAACCTAAGGCTAGGGAGCCCTAGCCTTAGCCTAAGCCTAGGGGAGCCCTAGCCTTAGCCTAAGCCTAAAGGTGCCCTAGCCTAAGGCGAGGTGATCCCTAGCCTTGGCCTAAGCTTAGGGGTGCCCTAACGTAAGGATAGGGGAGCCCTAGCCTAAGGCTAGGGGAGCCCATGCCTTAACCTAAGCCTAGTGGTGCCCTAGCCTAAGGCTAGGGGAGCCCTATCCTAAGGCTAGCCGAGCCTTAGCCTTAGCCTAAGCCTAGGGGTGCCCTAGCCTAAGGCTAGGGGAGGACTAGACTAAGGCTAGGGGAGCCCTAGCCTAAGGCTAGGGAAGCCCTAGCCTAAGGCTAGAGGAGCCCTAGACTTAGCCTAAGCCTAGGGGTGCGCTAGCCTAAGGCTAGGGGAGCACTAGCCTGAGGCTATGGGAGCCCTAGCCTAAGGCAAGGGGAGCCCTAGCCTTAGCCTAAGCCTAGGGGTGCCCTAGCCTAAGGCTAGGGGAGCCCTAGCCCAAGGCTAGGGGAGCCCTAGCCTAAGGCTAGGGGAGCCCTAGCCTTAGCCTAAGCCTAGGGGTGCCCTTGCCTAAGGCTAGGGGAGCACTAGCCTAAGGCTAGGGGAGCCCTAGCCTTAGCCTAAGCCTAGGGGTGCCCTATCCTAAGGCTAGAGGAGCCCTAGCCTTAGCCTAAGCCTAGGGGTGCCCTAGCCTACGGCTAGGGGAGCCCTAGTCTTAGCCTAAGCCTAGGGCTGCCCTAGCCTAAGGCTAGGGGAGCCCTAGCCTAAGTCTCAGGGAGCCCTAGCTTTACCCTAACCTAGGGGAGCCCTAGCCTAAGGCTAGAGGAGCCCTAGCCTTAACCTAAGCCTAGGGGTGCCATAGACTAAGGTTAGGGGAACACTACCCTAAGGCTAGGGGAGCCATAGCCTAAAGTTCGGGGAGCTCTAGCCTAAGGCTCGGGGAGCCCTAGCGTAAGCCTAGGGGTGCCCTTACCTAACGCTAGAGGAGCTCTATCCTTAGCCTAAGCCTAGGGGAGCCCTAGCCTAAGCTTAGGGGAGCCCTAGACTAAGGTTAGGGGAGCCCTATCCTAAGGCTAGGGGAACCATAGCCTTAGCCTAAACCTAGGGGTGCCCTAGCCTAAGGCTAGGGGAGCCATAACCTAAGGCTAGGGGAGCCCTAGCCTTAGCCTAAGGCTAGGGGATCGCTAGCCTTAGCCCAAGCCTAGCGGTGCCCTAACCTAAGGCTAGGGGAGCCCTAGCCTAAGGCTAGGGGAGCCCTAGCCTTAGCCTAAGCCTACGGGTGCCCTAGCCTTAGGCTAGGGGAGCTCTAACCTAAGGCTAGGGAGCCCTAGCCTTAGCCTAAGGCTTGGGGAGCCCTAGCCTTAGCCTAAGCCTAAAGGTGCCCTAGCCTAAGGCGAGGAGATCCCTAGCCTTGGCCTAAGCATAGGGCTGCCCTAACGTAAGGATATGGGAGCCCTAGCCTAAGGCTAGGGGAGCCCTTGCCTTAACTTAAGCCTAGTGGTGCCCTAGCCTAAGGCTAGGGGATCCCTATCCTAAGGCTAGGGGAGCCCTAGCCTTAGGCTAGTGGAGCCCTAGTCTTAGCCTAACCCTAGGGGTGCCCTAGCCTAAGGCTAGGGGAACCCCAGCCCAAGGCTATGGGAGCCCTAGCCTAAGGCTAGGGGAGACCTAGCCTTAGCCTAAGCCTAGGGGTGCCCTAGGCTAAGGCTAGGAGAGCACTAGCCTAAGGCTAGGGGAGCCCTAGCCTTAGCCTAAGCCTAGGGGTGCTCTAGCTCAAGGTTAGGGGAACACTACCCTAAGGCTATGGGAGCTATAGCCTAAGGTTCGGGGAGCTCTAGCCTAAGGCTCGCGGAGCCCTAGTGTAAGCCGAGGGGTGCCCTTACCTAACGCGAGGGGAGCGCTAGCCTTAGCCTAAGCCTAGGGGAGCCCTAGCCTAAGCCTAGAGGAGCCCTAGACTAAGGCTAGGGGAGCCCTATCCTAAGGCTAGGGGAACCATAGCCTTAGCCTAAACCTAGGGTGCCCTAGCCTAAGGCTAGGGGAGCCCTAACCTAAGGCTAGGGGAGCCATAGCCTTAGCCTAAGGCTAGGGGAGCGCTAGCCTTAGCCCAAGCCTAGGGGTCCCCTAACCTAAGGCTAGGGGAGCCCTAGCCTTAGCCTAAGCCTACGGGTGCCCTAGCCTAAGGCGAGGGGATTCCTAGCCTTGGCCTAAGCCTAGGGGTGCCCTAACGTAAGGATAGGGGAGCCCTAGCCTAAGGCTAGGAGAGCCCATGCCTTAACCTAAGCCTAGTGGTGCCCTAGCCTAAGGCTAGGGGAGCCCTATCCTAAGGCTAGCCGAGCCTTAGCCTTAGCCTAAGCCTAGGGGTGCCCTAGCCTAAGGCTAGGGGAGGACTAGACTAAGGCTAGGGGAGCCCTAGCCTTAGCCTAAGCCTAGGGGTGCCCTAGCCTAAGGCTAGGGGAGCCCTAGCCTAAGTCTAAGGGAGCCCTAGCCTTAGCCTAAGCCTAGGGGAGCCCTAGCCTAAGGGTAGGGGAGCCCTAGCCTTAGCCTAAGCCTTGGGGTTCCATAGCCTAAGGCTAGGGGAGCCCTAACCTAAGGCTGGGGGTGCCCTAGCCTTAGCCTAAGCCTAGGGGTGCCCTAGCCTAAGGCTAGGGGAGCCCTAGCCTAAGGCTAGAGGAGCCTTAACATAAGGCTATGGGAGCCCTAGCCTTAGCCTAAGCCTAAAAGTGCCCTAGCCTAAGGCTTGGGGAGCGCTAGCTTTAGCGTAAGCCTAAGGGTGCCCTAACCTAAGTCTAGAAAAGCCCTAGCCTAAGGCTATGGGAGCCCTAGCCTAAGGCTAGGGGAGCACTAGCCTAAGGCTAGGGGAGCCCTAGCCTTAGCCTAAGGCTAGGGGAGCCCTAGCCTTAGCCTAAGCCTAGGGGTGCCCTAGCCTAAGGTTAGGGGTACACTAACCTAAGGCTAGGGGAGACATACCCTAAGGTTCGGGGAGCCCTAGTAAGGCTCAGGGAGCCCTAGCCTTAGCCTAAGCCTATAGGTGCCCTAGCCTAAGGCTATGGGAGCCCTAGCCTAAGGCTCGGGGAGCCCTAGCCTTAGCCTAAGCCTAGGGGTGCCCTAGGCTAAGGTTAGTGGAACACTAGCCTAAGGCTAGTGGAGCCATAGCCTAAGGCTCGGGGAGCCCTAGCCTAAGCTTAGGGGTGCCCTTACCTAACTCTAGGGGAGCACTAGTCTAAGCCTAGTAGTGCCCTAGCCCAAGGCTAGAGGAGCCGAAGCTTAAGGCTAGGGCTGTCTTAGCCTAAGGCTAGGGGAGCACTAACAAAAGGCTAGGGGAGCTCTAACCTTAGCCTAAGCTTAGGGGAGCCCTAGTCTAAGGCTAGGGGAGCCCTAGCCTAAGGTTAGGGGAGCCCTAGCCTTAGCCTAAGCCTAAAGTTGCCCTAGCCTAAGCCTAGGGGATCCCTAGCTTTGGCCTAAGCCTAGGGGTGCCCTAACGTAAGGCTAGGGGAGCCCTAGCCTTAGCCTAAGCATTTGGGTGCCCTAACCTAAGGCTAGGGGAGCCCTAGCCTAAGGTTAGGGGAACATTAGCCTAAGACTAGGGAAGCCCTTGCCTTAACCTAAGCCTAGGGGTGCCCTAGCATAAGGCTAGGGGAGCCCTAGCCTAAGGCTAGGGGAGCCCTAGCCTAAGGCTAGGGGAGCCCTAGCCTTAGCCTAAGCCTAGGGGTGCCCTAGCCTAAGGCTAGGGGAGCCCTAGCCCAAGGCTTGGGTAGCTCTAGCCTAAGGCTAGGGGAGCCATAGCCTAAGGCTAGGGGACCCTAGCCTTAGCCTAAGCCTAGGGGTGCCGTAGCCTAAGCCTAGGGTTGCCCTAGCCTAAGGCTAGGGGAGCACTAGCCTAAGGCTAGGGGAGCCCTAGCCTTAGTCTAAGCCTAGGGGTGCCCTAGCCTAAGGCTAGGGGAGCCCTAGCCTTAACCTAAGCCTAGGGGTGCCATAGCCTAAGGATAGGGGAGCCCTAACCTAAGGTTAGGGGTGCCCTAGCCTTAGCCTAAGCCTAGGGGTGCCCTAGCCTAAGGCTAGGGGAGCCCTAACTTAAGGCTAGGGGAGCCCTAGCCTAAAGCTAGGGGAGCCCTAGCTTTAGCCTAAGCCTAGGGGTGCCCTAGCCTAAGGCTAGAGGAGCCCTAGCCTTAGCAAAAGCCTAGGGGTGCCCTAGACTAAGGCTAGGGGAGCCCTAGTCTTAGCCTAAGCCTAGGGGTGCCCTAGCCTAAGGCTAGGGGATCTCTAGCCCAAGGCTAGGGGAGCCCTAACCTAAGGCTAGGGGAGCCCTAGCCTTAGCCTAAGCCTAGGGGTGCCTAGCCTAAGGCTAGGGGAGCACTAGCCTAAGGCTAGGGGAGCCCTAGCCATAGCCTAAGCCTAGGGGTGCCCTAGCCTAAGGTTAGGGGAACACTAGCCTAAGGCTAGGGTTGCAATAGCCTAAGGTTCGGGGAGCCCTCGCCGAAGGCTCAGGGAGCCCTAGCCTAAGCCTAGGGGTGCCCTTACCTAACGCTAGGGAAGCGCTAGCCTAAGCCTTGGAGTACCCTAGCCTAAGGCTAGGGGAGCCCTAGATTAAGGCTAGGGGTGCCCTAGCCTAAGGCTAGGGGAGCCCTAGCCTTAGCCTAAGCCTAGGGGAGCCGTAGCCTAAGACTAGGGGTGCCCTAGCCTAAGGGTAGGGGAGCCCTAGCCTTAGCCTAAACCTAGGTGTGCCCTAGCCGAAGGCTAAGGGAGCCCTAGCCTTAGCCAAAGCCTTGGGGTGCCCTAGCCTAAGGCTAGGGGAGCCCTAGCCTTAGCCTAAGCCTAGGGGTGCCCTAGGCTAAGCCTACGGGTGCCCTAGCCTAAGGCTAGGGGAGCCCTAGCCTTAGCCTAAGCCTAGGGTGCACTAGCCTAAGGCAAGGGGAACCCTAGCCTAAGGCTAGGGGAGCCCTAGCCTTAGCCTAAGCCTAGGGGAGCCCTAGTCTAAGGCTAGGGGAGCCCTAGCCTAAGGCTAGGGGAGCCCTAGCCTTAGCCTAAGCCTAAAGTTGCCCTAGCCTAAGCCTAGGGGATCCCTAGCTTTGGCCTAAGCCTAGGGGTGCCCTAACTTAAGGCTAGGGGAGCCCTAGCCTAAGGTTAGGGGAGACCTAGCCTTAGCCTAAGCCTTGGGGTGCCCTAACCAAAGGCTAGGGGAGCACTAGCCTAAGGTTGGGGGAGCATTAGCCTAAGACTAGGGGAGCCCTAGCCTTAGCCTAAGCCTAGGGGTGCGCTAGCCTAAGGCTAGGGGAGCCCTAGCCCAAGGCTAGGGTAGCTCAAGCTAAGGCTAGGGGAGCCATAGCCTAAGGCTAGGGGAACCCTAGCCTTAGCCTAAGCCTAGGGGTGCCCTAGCCTAAGCTTAGGGGTACCCTAGCCTAAGGCTAGGGGAGCACTAGCGTAAGGCTAGGGGAGCCCTAGCCTTAGCCTAAGCCTAGGGGTGCCCTAGCCTAAGACTAGGGGAGCCCTAGCCTAAGTCTCAGGGAGACCTAGCCTTAGCCTAACCTAGGGGAGCCCTAGCCTAAGGCTAGGGGAGCCCTAGCCTTATCCTAAGCCTAGGGGTGCCCTAGCCTAAGGTTAGGGGAACACTACCCTAAGGCTAGGGGAGCCATAGCCTAAAGTTCGGGGAGCTCGAGCCTAAGGCTCGGGGAGCTCTAGCGTAAGCCTAGGGGTGCCCTTACCTAACGCTAGAGGAGCTCTATCCTTAGCCTAAGCCTAGGGGAGCCCTAGCCTAAGCCTAGGGGAGCCCTAGACTAAGGTTAGGGGAGCCCTATCCTAAGGCTAGGGAAACCATAGCCTTAGGCTAAACCTAGGGGTGCCCTAGCCTAAGGCTAGGGGAGCCATAACCTAAGGCTAGGGGAGCCCTAGCCTTAGCCTAAGGCTAGGGGATCGCTAGCCTTAGCCCAAGCCTAGGGGTGCACTAACCTAAGGCTAGGGGAGCCCTAGCCTAAGGCTAGGGGAGCCCTAGCCTTAGCCTAAGCCTACGGGTGCCCTAGCCTTAGGCTAGGGGAGCTCTAACCTAAGGCTAGGGAGCCCTAGCCTTAGCATAAGGCTAGGGGAGCCCTAGCCTTATGCTAAGCTTAAAGGTGCCCTAGCCTAAGGCGAGGAGATCCCTAGCCTTGGCCTAAGCATAGGGCTGCCCTAACGCAAGGATAGGGGAGCCCTAGCCTAAGGCTAGGGGAGCCCTTGCCTTAACTTAAGCCTAGTGGTGCCCTAGCCTAAGGCTAGGGGATCCCTATCCTAAGGCTAGGGGATCCCTATCCTAAGGCTAGGGGAGCCCTAGCCTTAGGCTAGGGGAGCCCTAGTCTTAGCCTAAGCCTAGGGGTGCCCTAGCCTAAGGCTAGGGTAGCCCCGGACCAAGGCTAGGGGAGCCGTAGCCTAAGGCTAGGGGAGACCTAGCCTTAGCCTAAGTCTAGGGGTGCCCTAGGCTAAGGCTAGGGGAGCACTAGCCTAAGGCTAGGG
Source organism: Tenrec ecaudatus (assembly GCF_050624435.1). Classification (NCBI taxonomy): domain Eukaryota; kingdom Metazoa; phylum Chordata; class Mammalia; order Afrosoricida; family Tenrecidae; genus Tenrec; species Tenrec ecaudatus. Next base: position 351,294 of record NW_027458631.1, on the reverse strand, counting down.
AGCCCTAGCCTTAGCCTAAGCCTAGGGGTGCTCTAGCTTAAGGTTAGGGGAACACTACCCTAAGGCTATGGGAGCTATAGCCTAAGGTTCGGGGAGCTCTAGCCTAAGGCTCGCGGAGCCCTAATGTAAGCCTAGGGGTGCCCATACCTAACGCGAGGGGAGCGCTAGCCTTAGCCTAAGCCTAGGGGAGCCCTAGCCTAAGCCTAGGGGAGCCCTATACTAAGGCTAGGGGAGCCCTATCCTAAGGCTAGGGGAACCATAGCCTTAGCCTAAACCTAGGGGTGCCCTAGCCTAAGGCTAGGGGAGCCCTAACCTAAGGCTAGGGGAGCCCTAGCCTTAGCTTAAGGCTAGGGAAGCGCTACCCTTAGCCCAAGCCTAGGGGTGCCCTAACCTAAGGCTAGGGGAGCCCTTGCCAAAGGCTAGGGGAGCCCTAGCCTAAGGCTAGGGAGCCCTAGCCTTAGCCTAAGCCTACGGGTGCCCTAGCCTAAGGCTATGGGAGCCCTATCCTAAGGCTAGGGGAGCCCTCGCCTTAGCCTTAGACTAGGGGTGCCCTAGCCTAAGGTAAGGGGAGCCCTAGCCTAAGTCTCAGGGAGCCCTAGCCTTAGCCTAAGCCTAGCGGTGCCCTAGCCTAAGGCTAGGGGAGCCCTAGCCTAAGGCTAAGGGAGCCCTAGCCTTAGCCTAAGCCAATGGGTGCCCTAGCCTAAGGCTAGGGGAGCCCCAGCCCAAGGCTAAGGGAGCCCTAGCCTAAGCCTAGGGGAGCCCTAGCCTAAGGCTAGGGGAGACCTAGCCTTAGCCTAAGCCTAGGGGTGCCCTAGGCTAAGGCTAGGGGAGCACTAGCCTAAGGCTAGGGGAGCCCTAGTCTTAGCCTAAGCCTAGGGGTGCCCTAGCTTAAGGTTAGGGGAACACTACCGTAAGGCTAGGGGAGCCATAGCCTAAGGTTCGGGAAGCTCTAGCCTAATGCTCGGGGAGCCCTAGCGTAAGCCTAGGGGAGCCCTAGCCTAAGCCTAGGGGAGCCCTAGACTAAGGCTAGGGGAGCCCTATCCTAAGGCTAGGGGAACCATAGCCTTAGCCTAAACCTAGGGGTGCCCTAGCCTAAGGCTAGGGGAGCCCTAACCTAAGGCTAGGGGAGCCCTAGCCTTAGCCTAAGGCTAGGGGAGCGCTAGCCTTAGCCCAAGCCTAGGGGTGCCCTAACCTAAGGCTAGGGGAGCCCTAGCCTAAGGCTAGGGGAGCCCTAGCCTTAGCCTAAGCCTACGGGTGCCCTAGCCTAAGGCTAGGGGAGCCCTAACCTAAGGCTAGGGAGCCCTAGCCTTAGCCTAAGCCTAGGGGAGCCCTAGCCTTAGCCTAAGCCTAAAGGTGCCCTAGCCTAAGGCGAGGTGATCCCTAGCCTTGGCCTAAGCCTAGGGGTGCCCTAACGTAAGGATAGGGGAGCCCTAGCCTAAGGCTAGGGGAGCCGTTTCCTTAACCTAAGCCTAGTGGTGCCCTAGCCTAAGGCTAGGGGAGCCCTATCCTAAGGCTAGGGGAGCCCTAGCCTTAGGCTAGGGGAGCCCTAGCCTTAGCCTAAGGCTAGGGGTGCCCTATCCTAAGGCTAGGGGAGCCCTAGCCTAAGCCTAGGGGTGCCCTAGCCTAAGGCTAGGGGAGCCCTAGCCTAAGGCTAGGGGAGCCCCAGCCCAAGGCTAGGGGAGACCTAGCCTTAGCCTAAGCCTAGGGGTGCCCTAGGCTAAGCCTAGGGGTGCCCTAGGCTAAGGCTAGGGGAGCACTAGCCTAAGGCTAGGGGAGCCCTAGCCTTAGCCTAAGCCTAGGGGTGCCCTAGCTTAAGGTTAGGGGAACACTACCCTAAGGCTAGGGGAGCCATAGGCTAAGGTTCGGGGAGCTCTAGCCTAAGGCTCGGGGAGCCCTAGTGTAAGCCTAGGGGTGCCCTTACCTAACGCTAAGGGAGCGCTAGCCTGAGCCTAAGAGTAGGGGAGCCCTAGCCTAAGCCTAGGGAGCCCTAGACTAAGGCTAGGGGAGCCCTATCCTAAGGCTAGGGGAACCATAGCCTTAGCCTAAACCTAGGGGTGCCCTAGCCTAAGGCTAGGGGAGCCCTAACCTAAGGCTAGGGGAGCCCTAGCCTTAGCCTAAGGCTAGGGGAGCGCTAGCCTTAGCCCAAGACTAGGGGTGCCCTAACCTAAGGCTAGGGGAGCCCTAGCCTAAGGCTAGGGGATTCCTAGCCTTAGCCTAATCCTACGGGTGCCCTAGCCTAAGGCTAGGGGAGCCCTAACCTAAGGCTAGGGAGCCCTAGCCTTAGCCTAAGCCTAGGGGAGCCCTAGCCTTAGCCTAAGCCTAAAGGTGCCCTAGCCTAAGGCGAGGTGATCCCTAGCCTTGGCCTAAGCCTAGGGGTGCCCTAACGCAAGGATAGGGGAGCCCTAGCCTAAGGCTAGGGGAGCCCATGCCTTAACCTAAGCCTAGTGGTGCCCTAGCCTAAGGCTAGGGGAGCCCTATCCTAAGGCTGGCCGAGCCTTAGCCTTAGCCTAAGCCTAGGGGTGCCCTAGCCTAAGGCTAGGGGAGGACTAGACTAAGGCTAGGGGAGCCCTAGCCTAAGGCTAGGGAAGCCCTAGCCTAAGGCTAGAGGAGCCCTAGACTTAGCCTAAGCCTAGGGGTGCGCTAGCCTAAGGCTAGGGGAGCACTAGCCTGAGGCTATGGGAGCCCTAGCCTAAGGCAAGGGGAGCCCTAGCCTTAGCCTAAGCCTAGGGGTGCCCTAGCCTAAGGCTAGGGGAGCCCTAGCCTTAGCCTAAGCCTAGGGGTGCCCTTGCCTAAGGCTAGGGGAGCACTAGCCTAAGGCTAGGGGAGCCCTAGCCTTAGCCTAAGCCTAGGGGTGCCCTATCCTAAGGCTAGAGGAGCCCTAGCCTTAGCCGAAGCCTAGGGGTGCCCTAGCCTACGGCTAGGGGAGCCCTAGCCTTAGCCTAAGCCTAGGGCTGCCCTAGCCTAAGGCTAGGGGAGCCCTAGCCTAAGTCTCAGGGAGCCCTAGCCTTACCCTAACCTAGGGGAGCCCTAGCCTAAGGCTAGAGGAGCCCTAGCCTTAACCTAAGCCTAGGGGTGCCATAGCCTAAGGTTAGGGGAACACTACCCTAAGGCTAGGGGAGCCATAGCCTAAAGTTCGGGGAGCTCAAGCCTAAGGCTCGGGGAGCCCTAGCGTAAGCCTAGGGGTGCCCTTACCTAACGCTAGAGGAGCTCTATCCTTAGCCTAAGCCTAGGGGAGCCCTAGCCTAAGCTTAGGGGAGCCCTAGACTAAGGTTAGGGGAGCCCTATCCTAAGGCTAGGGGAACCATAGCCTTAGCCTAAACCTCGGGGTGCCCTAGCCTAAGGCTAGGGGAGCCATAACCTAAGGCTAGGGGAGCCCTAGCCTTAGCCTAAGGCTAGGGGGTCGCTAGCCTTAGCCAAAGCCTAGCGGTGCCCTAACCTAAGGCTAGGGGAGCCCTAGCCTAAGGCTAGGGGAGCCCTAGCCTTAGCCTAAGCCTACGGGTGCCCTAGCCTTAGGCTAGGGGAGCTCTAACCTAAGGCTAGGGAGCCCTAGCCTTAGCCTAAGGCTAGGGGAGCCCTAGCCTTCGCCTAAGCCTAAAAGTGCCCTAGCCTAAGGCGAGGAGATCCCTAGCCTTGGCCTAAGCATAGGGCTGCCCTAACGTAAGGATAGGGGAGCCCTAGCCTAAGGCTAGGGGAGCCCTTGCCTTAACTTAAGCCTAGTGGTGCCCTAGCCTAAGGCTAGGGGATCCCTATCCTAAGGCTAGGGGAGCCTAGCCTTAGGCTAGGGGAGCCCTAGTCTTAGCCTAAGCCTAGGGGTGCCCTAGCCTAAGGCTAGGGGAACCCCAGCCCAAAGCTAGGGGAGCCCTAGCCTAAGGCTTGGGGAGACCTAGCCTTAGCCTAAGCCTAGGGGTGCCCTAGGCTAAGGCTAGGGGAGCACTAGCCTAAGGCTAGGGGAGCTCTAGCCTTAGCCTAAGCCTAGGGGTGCTCTAGCTCAAGGTTAGGGGAACACTACCCTAAGGCTATGGGAGCTATAGCCTAAGGTTCGGGGAGCTCTAGCCTAAGGCTCGGGGAGCCCTAGTGTAAGCCTAGGGGTGCCCTTACCTAACACGAGGGGAGCGCTAGCCTTAGCCTAAGCCTAGGGGAGCCCTAGCCTAAGCCTAGGGGAGCCCTAGACTAAGGCTAGGGGAGCCCTATCCTAAGGCTAGGGGAACCATAGCCTTAGTCTAAACCTAGGGGTGCCCTAGCCTAAGGCTAGGGGAGCCCTAACCTAAGGCTAGGGGAGCCCTAGCCTTAGCCTAAGCCTAGGGGTGCCCTAGCCTAAGGCTAGGGGAGGACTAGACTAAGGCTAGGGGAGCCCTAGCCTAAGGCTAGGGAAGCCCTAGCCTAAGGCTAGAGGAGCCCTAGACTTAGCCTAAGCCTAGGGGTGCGCTAGCCTAAGGCTAGGGGAGCACTAGCCTGAGGCTATGGGAGCCCTAGCCTAAGGCAAGGGGAGCCCTAGCCTTAGCCTAAGCCTAGGGGTGCCCTAGCCTAAGGCTAGGGGAGCCCTAGCCTTAGCCTAAGCCTAGGGGTGCCCTTGCCTAAGGCTAGGGGAGCACTAGCCTAAGGCTAGGGGAGCCCTAGCCTTAGCCTAAGCCTAGGGGTGCCCTATCCTAAGGCTAGAGGAGCCCTAGCCTTAGCCGAAGCCTAGGGGTGCCCTAGCCTACGGCTAGGGGAGCCCTAGCCTTAGCCTAAGCCTAGGGCTGCCCTAGCCTAAGGCTAGGGGAGCCCTAGCCTAAGTCTCAGGGAGCCCTAGCCTTACCCTAACCTAGGGGAGCCCTAGCCTAAGGCTAGAGGAGCCCTAGCCTTAACCTAAGCCTAGGGGTGCCATAGCCTAAGGTTAGGGGAACACTACCCTAAGGCTAGGGGAGCCATAGCCTAAAGTTCGGGGAGCTCTAGCCTAAGGCTCGGGGAGCCCTAGCGTAAGCCTAGGGGTGCCCTTACCTAACGCTAGAGGAGCTCTATCCTTAGCCTAAGCCTAGGGGAGCCCTAGCCTAAGCTTAGGGGAGCCCTAGACTAAGGTTAGGGGAGCCCTATCCTAAGGCTAGGGGAACCATAGCCTTAGCCTAAACCTCGGGGTGCCCTAGCCTAAGGCTAGGGGAGCCATAACCTAAGGCTAGGGGAGCCCTAGCCTTAGCCTAAGGCTAGGGGGTCGCTAGCCTTAGCCAAAGCCTAGCGGTGCCCTAACCTAAGGCTAGGGGAGCCCTAGCCTAAGGCTAGGGGAGCCCTAGCCTTAGCCTAAGCCTACGGGTGCCCTAGCCTTAGGCTAGGGGAGCTCTAACCTAAGGCTAGGGAGCCCTAGCCTTAGCCTAAGGCTAGGGGAGCCCTAGCCTTCGCCTAAGCCTAAAAGTGCCCTAGCCTAAGGCGAGGAGATCCCTAGCCTTGGCCTAAGCATAGGGCTGCCCTAACGTAAGGATAGGGGAGCCCTAGCCTAAGGCTAGGGGAGCCCTTGCCTTAACTTAAGCCTAGTGGTGCCCTAGCCTAAGGCTAGGGGATCCCTATCCTAAGGCTAGGGGAGCCTAGCCTTAGGCTAGGGGAGCCCTAGTGTTAGCCTAAGCCTAGGGGTGCCCTAGCCTAAGGCTAGGGGAACCCCAGCCCAAAGCTAGGGGAGCCCTAGCCTAAGGCTTGGGGAGACCTAGCCTTAGCCTAAGCCTAGGGGTGCCCTAGGCTAAGGCTAGGGGAGCACTAGCCTAAGGCTAGGGGAGCTCTAGCCTTAGCCTAAGCCTAGGGGTGCTCTAGCTCAAGGTTAGGGGAACACTACCCTAAGGCTATGGGAGCTATAGCCTAAGGTTCGGGGAGCTCTAGCCTAAGGCTCGGGGAGCCCTAGTGTAAGCCTAGGGGTGCCCTTACCTAACGCGAGGGGAGCGCTAGCCTTAGCCTAAGCCTAGGTGAGCCCTAGCCTAAGCCTAGGGGAGCCCTAGACTAAGGCTAGGGGAGCCCTATCCTAAGGCTAGGGGAACCATAGCCTTAGTCTAAACCTAGGGGTGCCCTAGCCTAAGGCTAGGGGAGCCCTAACCTAAGGCTAGGGGAGCCCTAGCCTTAGCCTAAGGCTAGGGGAGCGCTAGCCTTAGCCCAAGCCTAGGGGTGCCCTAACCTAAGGCTAGGGGAGCCCTAGCCTAAGGCTAGGGGAGCCCTAGCCTTAGCCTAAGCCTATGGGTGCCCTAGCCTAAGGCTAGGGGAGCCCTAACCTAAGGCTAGGGAGCCCTAGCCTTAGCCTAAGCCTAGGGGAGCCCTAGCCTTAGCCTAAGCCTAAAGGTGCCCTAGCCTAAGGCGAGGGGATTCCTAGCCTTGGCCTAAGCCTAGGGGTGCCCTAACGTAAGGATAGGGGAGCCCTAGCCTAAGGCTAGGAGAGCCCATGCCTTAACCTAAGCCTAGTGGTGCCCTAGCCTAAGGCTAGGGGAGCCCTATCCTAAGGCTAGCCGAGCCTTAGCCTTAGCCTAAGCCTAGTGGTGCCCTAGCCTAAGGCTAGGGGAGGACTAGACTAAGGCTAGGGGAGCCCTAGCCTTAGCCTAAGCCTAGGGGTGCCCTAGCCTAAGGCTAGGGGAGCCCTAGCCTAAGTCTCAGGGAGCCCTAGCCTTAGCCTAAGCCTAGGGGAGCCCTAGCCTAAGGGTAGGGGAGCCCTAGCCTTAGCCTAAGTCTTGGGATTCCATAGCCTAAGGCTAGGGGAGCCCTAACCTAAGGCTAGGGGTGCCCTAGCCTTAGCCTAAGCCTAGGGGTGCCCTAGCCTAAGGCTAGGGGAGCCCTAGCCTAAGGCTAGGGGAGCCTTAACATAAGGCTATGGGAGCCCTAGCCTTAGCCTAAGCCTAAAAGTGCCCTAGCCTAAGGCTTGGGGAGCGCTAGCTTTAGCGTAAGCCTAAGGGTGCCCTAACCTAAGTCTAGAAAAGCCCTAGCCTAAGGCTAGGGGAGCCCTAGCCTAAGGCTAGGGGAGCACTAGCCTAAGGCTAGGGGAGACATACCCTAAGGTTCGGGGAGCCCTAGTAAGGCTCAGGGAGCCCTAGCCTTAGCCTAAGCCTATTGGTACCCTAGCCTAAGGCTATGGGAGCCCTAGCCTAAGGCTCGGGGAGCCCTAGCCTTAGCCTAAGCCTAGGGGTACCCTAGGCTAAGGTTAGTGGAACACTAGCCTAAGGCTAGGGGAGCCATAGCCTAAGGTTCGGGGAGCCCTAGCCTAAGGCTCGGGGAGCCCTAGCCTAAGCTTAGGGGTGCCCTTACCTAACTCTAGGGGAGCACTAGCCTAAGACTAGTAGTGCCCTAGCCCAAGGCTAGAGGAGCCCTAGCTTAAGGCTAGGGCTGTCTTAGCCTAAGGCTAGGGGAGCACTAACCAAAGGCTAGGGGAGCTCTAGCCTTAGCCTAAGCTTAGGGGAGTCCTAGTCTAAGGCTAGGGGAGCCCTAGCCTAAGGTTAGGGGAGCCCTAGCCTTAGCCTAAGCCTAAAGTTGCCCTAGCCTAAGCCTAGGGGATCCCTAGCTTTGGCCTAAGCCTAGGGGTGCCCTAACGTAAGGCTAGGGGAGCCCTAGCCTTAGCCTAAGCATTGGGGTGCCCTAACCTAAGGCTAGGGGAGCCCTAGCCTAAGGTTAGGGGAACATTAGCCTAAGACTAGGGAAGCCCTTGCCTTAACCTAAGCCTAGGGGTGCCCTAGCATAAGGCTAGGGGAGCCCTAGTCTTAGCCTAAGCCTAGGGGTGCCCTAGCCTAAGGCTAGGGGAGCCCTAGCCCAAGGCTTGGGTAGCTCTAGCCTAAGGATAGGGGAGCCATAGCCTAAGGCTAGGGGACCCTAGCCTTAGCCTAAGCCTAGGGGTGCCGTAGCCTAAGCCTAGGGTTGCCCTAGCCTAAGGCTAGGGGAGCACTAGCCTAAGGCTAGGGGAGCCCTAGCCTTAGTCTAAGCCTAGGGGTGCCCTAGCCTAAGGCTAGGGGAGCCCTAGCCTTAACCTAAGCCTAGGGGTGCCATAGCCTAAGAATAGGGGAGCCCTAACCTAAGGTTAGGGGTGCCCTAGCCTTAGCCTAAGCCTAGGGGTTCCCTAGCCTAAGGCTAGGGGAGCCCTAGCTTAAGGCTAGGGGAGCCCTAGCCTAAAGCTAGGGGAGCCCTAGCCTTAGCCTAAGCCTAGGGGTGCCCTAGCCTAAGGCTAGAGGATCCCTAGCCTTAGCAAAAGCCTAGGGGTGCCCTAGCCTAAGGCTAGGGGAGCCCTAGTCTTAGCCTAAGCCTAGGGGTGCCCTAGCCTAAGGCTAGGGGATCTCTAGCCCAAGGCTAGGGGAGCCCTAGCCTAAGGCTAGGGGAGCCCTAGCCTAAGCCTAAGCCTAGGGGTGCCTAGCCTAAGGCTAGGGGAGCACTAGCCTAAGGCTAGGGGAGCCCTAGCCATAGCCTAAGCCTAGGGGTGCCCTAGCCTAAGGTTAGGGGAACACTAGCCTAAGGCTAGGGTTGCAATAGCCTAAGGTTCGGGGAGCCCTCGCCGATGGCTCAGGGAGCCCTAGGCTAAGCCTAGGGGTGCCCTTACCTAACGCTAGGGGAGCGCTAGCCTAAGCCTTGGAGTACCCTAGCCTAAGGCTAGGGGAGCCCTAGAATAAGGCTAGGGGTGCCCTAGCCTAAGGCTAGGGGAGCCCTAGCCTTAGCCTAAGCCTAGGGGAGCCGTAGCCTAAGACTAGGGGAGCCCTAGCCTAAGGGTAGGGGAGCCCTAGCCTAAGGGTAGGGGAGCCCTAGCCTTAGCCTAAACCTAGGTATGCCCTAGCCGAAGGCTAAGGGAGCCCTAGCCTTAGCCAAAGCCTTGGGGTGCCCTAGCCTAAGGCTAGGGGAGCCCTAGCCTTAGCCTAAGCCTAGGGGTGCCCTAGGCTAAGCCTACGGGTGCCCTAGCCTAAGGCTAGGGGAGCCCTAACCTAAGGCTAGGGGAGCCCTAGCCTTAGCCTAAGCCTAGGGTGCCCTAGCCTAAGGCTAGGGGAACCCTAGCCTAAGGCTAGGGGAGACCTAGCCTTAGCCTAAGCCTAGGGGAGCCCTAGTCTAAGGCTAGGGGAGCCCTAGCCTAAGGCTAGGGGAGCCCTAGCCTTAGCCTAAGCCTAAAGTTGCCCTAGCCTAAGCCTAGGGGATCCCTAGCTTTGGCCTAAGCCTAGGGGTGCCCTAACGTAAGGCTAGCGGAGCCCTAGCCTAAGGTTAGGGGAGACCTAGCCTTAGCCTAAGCCTTGGGGTGCCCTAACCAAAGGCTAGGGGAGCCCTAGCCTAAGGTTGGGGGAGCATTAGCCTAAGACTAGGGGAGCCCTAGCCTTAGCCTAAGCCTAGGGGTGCGCTAGCCTAAGGCTAGGGGAGCCCTAGCCCAAGCCTAGGGTAGCTCTAGCTAAGGCTAGGGGAGCCATAGCCTAAGGCTAGGGGAACCCTAGCCTTAGCCTAAGCCTAGGGGTGCCCTAGCCTAAGCTTAGGGGTACCCTAGCCTAAGGCTAGGGGAGCACTAGCGTAAGGCTAGGGGAGCCCTAGCCTTAGCCTAAGCCTAGGGGTGACCTAGCCTAAGGCTAGGGGAGCCCTAGCCTAAGTCTCAGGGAGACCTAGCCTTAGCCTAACCTAGGGGAGCCCTAGCCTAAGGCTAGGGGAGCCCTAGCCTTATCCTAAGCCTAGGGGTGCCCTAGCCTAAGGTTAGGGGAACACTACCCTAAGGCTAGGGGAGCCATAGCCTAAAGTTCGGGGAGCTCTAGCCTAAGGCTCGGGGAGCCCTAGCGTAAGCCTAGGGGTGCCCTTACCTAACGCTAGAGGAGCTCTATCCTTAGCCTAAGCCTAGGGGAGCCCTTGCCTAAGCCTAGGGGAGCCCTAGACTAAGGTTAGGGGAGCCCTATCCTAAGGCTAGGGGAACCATAGCCTTAGGCTAAACCTAGGGGTGCCCTAGCCTAAGGCTAGGGGAGCCATAACCTAAGGCTAGGGGAGCCCTAGCCTTAGCCTAAGGCTAGGGGATCGCTAGCCTTAGCCCAAGCCTAGGGGTGCCCTAACCTAAGGCTAGGGGAGCCCTAGCCTAAGTCTAGGGGAGCCCTAGCCTTAGCCTAAGCCTACGGGTGCCCTAGCCTTAGGCTAGGGGAGCTCTAACCTAAGGCTAGGGAGCCCTAGCCTTAGCCTAAGGCTAGGGGAGCCCTAGCCTTAGCCTAAGCCTAAAGGTGCCCTAGCCTAAGGCGAGGAGATCCCTATCCTAAGGCTAGGGGAGCCCTAGCCTTAGGCTAGGGGAGCCCAGGTCTTAGCCTAAGCCTAGGGGTGCCCTAGCCTAAGGCTAGGGGAGCCCCGGCCCAAGGCTAGGGGAGCCGTAGCCTAAGGCTAGGGGAGACCTAGCCTTAGCCTAAGCCTAGGGGTGCTCTAGCTTAAGGTTAGGGGAACACTACCCTAAGGCTATGGGAGCTATAGTCTAAGGTTCGGGGAGCTCTAGCCTAAGGCTCGGGGAGCCCAAGTGTAAGCCTAGGGGTGCCCTTACCTAACGTGAGGGGAGCGCTAGCCTTAGCCTAAGCCTAGGGGAGCCCTAGCCTAAGCCTAGGGGAGCCCTAGACTAAGGCTAGGGGAGCCCTATCCTAAGGCTAGGGGAACCATAGCCTTGGCCTAAACCTAGGGGTGCCCTAGCCTAAGGCTAGGGGAGCCCTAACCTAAGGCTAGGGGAGCCCTAACCTAAGGCTAGGGGAGCCCTAGCCTTAGCTTAAGGCTAGGGGACCGCTACCCTTAGCCTAAGCCTACGGGTGCCCTAGCCTAAGGCTAGGGGAGCCCTATCCTAAGGCTAGGGGAGCCCTCGCCTTAGCCTTAGCCTAGGGGTGCCCTAGCCTAAGGTAAGGGGAGCCCTAGCCAAAGTCTCAGGGAGCCCTAGCCTTAGCCTAAGCCTAGCGGTGCCCTAGCCTAAGGCTAGGGGAGCCCTAGCCTAAGGCTAAGGGAGCCCTAGCCTTAGCCTAAGCCTAGGGGTGCCCTAGCCTAAGGCTAGGGGAGCCCCAGCCCAAGGCTAGGGGAGCCCTAGCCTAAGGCTAGGGGAGACCTAGCCTTAGCCTAAGCCTAGGGGTGCCCTAGGCTAAGGCTAGGGGAACACTAGCCTAAGGCTAGGGGAGCCCTAGCCTTAGCCTAAGCCTAGGGGTGCCCTAGCCTAAGGTTAGGGGAACACTACCGTAAAGCTAGGGGAGCCATAGCCTAATGTTCGGGGAGCTCTAGCCTAAGGCTCGGGGAGCCCAAGCGTAGGCCTAGGGTAGCCCTAGCCTAAGCCTAGGGGAGCCCTAGACTAAGGCTAGGGGAGCCATGTCCTAAGGCTAGGGGAACCATAGCCTTAGCCTAAACCTAGGGGTGCCCTAGCCTAAGGCTAGGGGAGCCCTAACCTAAGACTAGGGGAGCCCTAGCCTTAGCCTAAGGCTAGGGGAGCGCTAGCCTTAGCCCAAGCCTAGGGGTGCCCTAACCTAAGGCTAGGGGAACCCTAGCCTAAGGCTAGGGGAGCCCTAGCCTTAGCCTAAGCCTACGGGTGCCCTAGCCTAAGGCTAGGGGAGCCCTAACCTAAGGCTAGGGAGCCCTAGCCTTAGCCTAAGCCTAAGGGAGCCCTAGCCTTAGCCTAAGCCTAAAGGTGCCCTAGCCTAAGGCGAGGGGATCCCTAGCCTTGGCCTAAGCCTAGGGGTGCCCTAACGTAAGGATAGGGGAGCCCTAGCCTTAACCTAAGCCTAGTGGTGCCCTAGCCTAAGGCTAGGGGAGCCCTATCCTAAGGCTAGGGGAGCCCTAGCCTTAGGCTAGGGGAGCACTAGCCTTAGCCTAAGCCTAGGGGTGCCCTAGCCTAAGGCTAGGGGAGCCCTATCCTAAGGCTAGGGGAGCCCCAGCCCAAGGCTAGGGGAGACCTAGCCTTAGCCTAAGCCTAGGGGTGCCCTTGGCTAAGGCTAGGGGCGCACTAGCCTAAGGCTAGGGGAGCCCTAGCCTAAGGCTAGGGGAGCCCTAGCCTTAGCCTAAGACTAGGGGTGCCCTATCCTAAGGCTAGAGGAGCCCTAGCCTTAGCCTAAGCCTAGGGGTGCCCTAGCCTAAGGCAAGGGGAGCACTAGCCTAAGGCTAGGGGAGCCCTAGCCTAAGGCCAGGGGAGCCCTAGCCTTAGCCTAAGCCTAGGGGTGCTCTAGCTTAAGGCTAGGGGAGCCCTAGCCTAAGTTTCAGGGAGCCCTAGCCTTAGCCTAACCTAGGGGAGCCCTAGCCTAAGGCTAGAGGAGCCCTAGCCTTAACCTAAGCCTAGGGGTGCCATAGCCTAAGGTTAGGGGAGCCCTAACCTAAGGCTAGGGGTGCCCTAGCCTTAGCCTAAGCCTAGGGGTGCCCTAGCCTAATGCTAGGGGAGCCGTAGCCTAAGGCTAGGGGAGCCTTAGCCTAAGGCTAGGGGAGCCCTAGCCTTAGCCTAAGCCTAGGGGTGCCCTATCCTAAGGCTAGAAAAGCCCTAGCCTAAGGCTAGGGGAGCCCTAGCCCAAGGCTACGGGAGCCTTAGTCTAAGGCTAGGGGAGCCCTAGCCTTAGCCTAGGCGTGCCTAGCCGAAGGTGAGGGGAGCCCTAGCCCAAGGCTAGGGGAGCCCTAGCCTAAGGCTAGGGGAGCCCTAGCCCAAGGCTAGGGGAGCCCTAGCCTAAGGCTAGGGGAGCCCTTACCTTAGCCTAAGCCTAGGGGTTCCTTAGCCTAAGGCTAGGGTAGCACTAGCCTAAGCCTAGGGGTGCCCTAGCCTAAGGTTAGGGGAACACTACCGTAAGGCTAGGGGAGCCATAGCCTAAGGTTCGGGGAGCTCTAGCCTAAGGCTCGGGGAGCCCTAGCGTAAGCATAGGGGAGCCCTAGCCTAAGCCTAGGGGAGCCCTAGACTAAGGTTAGGGGAGCCCTATCCTAAGGCTAGGGGAACCATAGCGTTATCCTAAATCTAGGGGTGCCCTAGCCTAAGGCTAGGGGAGCCCTAACCTAAGGCTAGGGGAGCCCTAGCCTTAGCCTAAGGCTAGGCGAGCGCTAGCCTTAGCCCAAGCCGAGGGGTGCCCTAACCCAAGGCTAGGGGACCCCTAGCCTAAGGCTAGGGGAGCCCTAGCCTTAGCCTAAGCCTACGGGTGCCCTAGCCTAAGGCTAGGGGAGCCCTAACCTAAGGCTAGGGAGCCCTAGCCTTAGCCTAAGCCTAGGGGAGCCCTAGCCTTAGCCTAAGCCTAAAGGTGCCTTAGCCTAAGGCGAGGGGATCCCTAGCCTTGGCCTAAGCCTAGGGGTGCCCTAACGTAAGGTTAGGGGAGCCCTAGCCTTAGGCTAGAGGAGCCCTAGCCTTAGCCTAAGCCTAGGGGTGCCCTAGCGTAGGCCAGGGGAGCCCTAGCCTAAGGCTAGGGGAGCCCCAGCCCAAGGCTAGGGGAGACCGAGCCTTAGCCTAAGCCTAGGGGTGCCCTAGGCTAAGGCTAGGGGAGCACTAGCCTAAGACTAGGGGAGCCCTAGCCTTAGCCTAAGCCTAGGGGTGCCCTTGGCTAAGGCTAGGGGCGCACTAGCCTAAGGCTAGGGGAGCCCTAGCCTAAGGCTAGGGGAGCCCTAGCCTTAGCCTAAGACTAGGGGTGCCCTATCCTAAGGCTAGAGGAGCCCTAGCCTTAGCCTAAGCCTAGGGGTGCCCTAGCCTAAGGCAAGGGGAGCACTAGCCTAAGGCTAGGGGAGCCCTAGCCTAAGGCCAGGGGAGCCCTAGCCTTAGCCTAAGCCTAGGGGTGCTCTAGCTTAAGGCTAGGGGAGCCCTAGCCTAAGTTTCAGGGAGCCCTAGCCTTAGCCTAACCTAGGGGAGCCCTAGCCTAAGGCTAGAGGAGCCCTAGCCTTAACCTAAGCCTAGGGGTGCCATAGCCTAAGGTTAGGGGAGCCCTAACCTAAGGCTAGGGGTGCCCTAGCCTTAGCCTAAGCCTAGGGGTGCCCTAGCCTAATGCTAGGGGAGCCGTAGCCTAAGGCTAGGGGAGCCTTAGCCTAAGGCTAGGGGAGCCCTAGCCTTAGCCTAAGCCTAGGGGTGCCCTATCCTAAGGCTAGAAAAGCCCTAGCCTAAGGCTAGGGGAGCCCTAGCCCAAGGCTACGGGAGCCTTAGTCTAAGGCTAGGGGAGCCCTAGCCTTAGCCTAGGCGTGCCTAGCCGAAGGTGAGGGGAGCCCTAGCCCAAGGCTAGGGGAGCCCTAGCCTAAGGCTAGGGGAGCCCTAGCCCAAGGCTAGGGGAGCCCTAGCCTAAGGCTAGGGGAGCCCTTACCTTAGCCTAAGCCTAGGGGTTCCTTAGCCTAAGGCTAGGGTAGCACTAGCCTAAGCCTAGGGGTGCCCTAGCCTAAGGTTAGGGGAACACTACCGTAAGGCTAGGGGAGCCATAGCCTAAGGTTCGGGGAGCTCTAGCCTAAGGCTCGGGGAGCCCTAGCGTAAGCATAGGGGAGCCCTAGCCTAAGCCTAGGGGAGCCCTAGACTAAGGTTAGGGGAGCCCTATCCTAAGGCTAGGGGAACCATAGCGTTATCCTAAATCTAGGGGTGCCCTAGCCTAAGGCTAGGGGAGCCCTAACCTAAGGCTAGGGGAGCCCTAGCCTTAGCCTAAGGCTAGGCGAGCGCTAGCCTTAGCCCAAGCCGAGGGGTGCCCTAACCCAAGGCTAGGGGACCCCTAGCCTAAGGCTAGGGGAGCCCTAGCCTTAGCCTAAGCCTACGGGTGCCCTAGCCTAAGGCTAGGGGAGCCCTAACCTAAGGCTAGGGAGCCCTAGCCTTATCCTAAGCCTAGGGGAGCCCTAGCCTTAGCCTAAGCCTAAAGGTGCCTTAGCCTAAGGCGAGGGGATCCCTAGCCTTGGCCTAAGCCTAGGGGTGCCCTAACGTAAGGTTAGGGGAGCCCTAGCCTTAGGCTAGAGGAGCCCTAGCCTTAGCCTAAGCCTAGGGGTGCCCTAGCGTAGGCTAGGGGAGCCCTAGCCTAAGGCTAGGGGAGCCCCAGCCCAAGGCTAGGGGAGACCGAGCCTTAGCCTAAGCCTAGGGGTGCCCTAGGCTAAGGCTAGGGGAGCACTAGCCTAAGACTAGGGGAGCCCTAGCCTTAGCCTAAGCCTAGGGGTGCCCTAGCTTAAGGTTATGGGAACACTACCCTAAGGCTAGTGGAGCCAAGCCTAAGGTTCGGGGAGCTCTAGCCTAAGGCACGGGGAGCCCTAGTATAAGCCTAGGGGTGCCCTTACCTAACGCTAAGGGAGAGCTAGCCTTAGCCTAAGCCTAGGGGAGCCTTAGCCTAATCCTAGGGGAGCCCTAGACTAAGGTTAGGGGAGCCCTATCCTAAGGCTAGGGGAACCATAGCCTTAGCCTAAACCTAGGGGTGCCCTAGCCTAAAGCTAGGGGAGCCCTAACCTAAGGCTAGGGGAGCCCTAGCCTTACCCTAAGGCTAGGGGAGTGCTAGCCTTAGCCCAAGCCTAGGGGTGCGTAGCCTAAGGCTAGGGGAGCCCTAGCCTAAGGCTAGGGGAGCCCTAGCCTTAGCCTAAGCCTACGGGTGCCCTAGCCTAAGGCTAGGGGAGCCCTAACCTAAGGCTAGGGAGCCCTAGCCTTAGCCTAAGCCTAGGGGAGCCCTAGCCTTAGCCTAAGCCTAAGGGTGCCCTAGCCTAAGGCTAGGGGAGCCCTAGCCTTAGCCTAAGCCTAGGGGTGCCCTAGCCTAAGGTTAGGGGTACACTAGCCTAAGGCTAGGGGAGCCCTAGCCTAAGGCTCGGGGAGCCCTAGCCTTAGTCTAAGCCTAGGTGTGCCCTAGCCTAAGGCTAGGGGAGCCCTAACCTAAGGCTAGGGGAGCCCTCGCCTTAGCCTTAGCCTAGGGGTGCCCTAGCCTAAGGTAAGTGGAGCCCTAGCCTAAGTCTCAGGGAGCCCTAGCCTTAGCCTAAGCCTAGGGGTGCCCTAGCCTAAGGCTAGGGGAGCACTAGCCTAAGGCTATGGGAGCCCTAGCCTTAGCCTAAGCCTAGGGGTGCCCTAGCCTAAGGTTAGGGAGCCCTAACCTAAGTCTCAGGGAGCCCTAGCCTTAGCCTAAGCCTAGGGGAGCCTTAGCCTAAGGCTAGGGGAGCCCTAGCCTTAGCCTAAGCCTAGGGGTGCCCTAGGCTAAGGCTAGGGGAACACTAGCCTAAGGCTAGGGGAGCCCTAGCCTTAGCCTAAGCCTAGGGGTGCCCTAGCTTAAGGTTAGGGGAACACTACCCTAAGGCTAGGGGACCCATAGCCTAAGGTTCGGGGAGCTCTAGCCTAAGGCTCGGGGAGCCCTAGTGTAAGCCTAGGGGTGCCCTTACCTAACGCGAGTGGAGCGCTACCCTTAGCCTAAGCCTAGGGGAGCCCTAGCCTAAGCACAGGGGAGCCGTAGACTAAGGCTAGCGGAGCCCTATCCTAAGGCTAGGGGAAACATAGCCTTAGCCTAAACCTAGGGGTGCCCTAGCCTAAGGCTAGGGGAGCCCTAGCCTAAGGCTAGGGGAGCCCTAGCCTTAGCCTAAGCCTACGGGTGCCCTAGCCTAAGGCTATGGGAGCCCTATCCTAAGGCTAGGGGAGCCCTCGCCTTAGCCGTAGCCTAGGGGTGCCCTAGCCTAAGGTAAGGGGAGCCCTAGGCTAAGTCTCAGGGAGCCCTAGCCTTAGCCTAAGCCTAGGGGTGCCCTAGCCTAAGGCTAGGGGAGCCCTAGCCTAAGGCTAGGGGAGCCCTAGCCTTAGCCTAAGCCAAGGGGTGCCCTAGCCTAAGGCTAGGGGAGCCCCAGCCCAAGGCTAGGGGAGCCCTAGCCTAAGGCTAGGGGAGCCCTCGCCTTAGCCGTAGCCTAGGGGTGCCCTAGCCTAAGGTTAGGGGAACACTACCGTAAGGCTAGGGGAGCCATAGCCTAAGGTTCGGGGAGCTCTAGCCTAAGGCTCGGGGAGCCCTAGCGTAAGCCTAGGGGAGCCCTAGCCTAAGCCTAGGGGAGCCCTAGACTAAGGCTAGGGGAGCCCTATCCTAAGGCTAGGGGAACCATAGCCTTAGCCTAAACCTAGGGGTGCCCTAGCCTAAGGCTAGGGGAGCCCTAACCTAAGGCTAGGGGAGCACTAGCCTTAGCCTAAGGCTAGGGGAGCGCTAGCCTTAGCCCAAGCCTAGGGGTGCCCTAACCTAAGGCTAGGGGAGCCCTAGCCTAATGCTAGGGGAGCCCTAGCCTTAGCCTAAGCCTACGGGTGCCCTAGCCTAAGGATAGGGGAGCCCTAAGCTAAGGCTAGGGAGCCCTAGCCTTAGCCTAAGCCTAGGGGAGCCCTAGCCTTAGCCTAAGCCTAAAGGTGCCCTAGCCTAAGGCGAGGGGATCCCTAGCCTTGGCCTAAGCCTAGGGGTGCCCTAATGTAAGGATAGGGGAGCCCTAGCCTAAGGCTAGGGGAGCCGTTTCCTTAACCTAAGCCTCGTGGTGCCCTAGCCTAAGGCTAGGGGAGCCCTATACTAAGGCTAGGGGAGCACTAGCCTAAGGCTAGGGGAGCCCTAGCCTTAGCCTAAGCCTAGGGGTGCCCTAGCTGAAGGTTAGGGGAACACTACCCTAAGGCTAGGGGAGCCATAGCCTAAGGTTCGGGGAGCTCTAGCCTAAGGCTCGGGGAGCCCTAGTGTAAGCCTAGGGGTGCCCTTACCTAACGCTAAGGGAGCGCTAGCCTTAGCCTAAGACTAGGGGAGCCCTAGCCTAAGCCTAGGGGAGCCCTAGACTAAGGCTAGGGGAGCCCTATCCTAAGGCTAGGGGAACCATAGCCTTAGCCTAATCCTAGGGGTGCACTAGCCTAAGGCTAGGGGAGCCCTAACCTAAGGCTAGGGGAGCCCTAGCCTTAGCCTAAGGCTAGGGGAGCGCTAGGCTTAGCCCAAGCCTAGGGGTGCCCTAACCTAAGGCTAGGGGAGCCCTAGCCTAATGCTAGGGGAGCCCTAGCCTTAGCCTAAGCCTACGGGTGCCCTAGCCTAAGGCTAGGGGAGCCCTAACCTAAGGCTAGGGGAGCCCTAGCCTAAGGCTAGGGGAGCCCTAGCCTTAGCCTAAGCCTAGGGGAGCCCTAGCCTTAGCCTAAGCCTAAAGGTGCCCTAGCCTAAGGCGAGGGGATCCCTAGCCTTGGCCTAAGCCTAGGGGTGCCCTAACGTAAGGATAGGGGAGCCCTAGCCTAAGGCTAGGGGAGCCCATGCCTTAACCTAAGCCTAGTGGTGCCCTAGCCTAAGGCTAGGGGAGCCCTATCCTAAGGCTAGCCGAGCCTTAGCCTTAGCCTAAGCCTAGGGGTGCCCTAGCCTAAGGCTAGGGGAGGACTAGACTAAGGCTAGGGGAGCCCTAGCCTTAGCCTAAGCCTAGGGGTGCCCTAGCCTAAGGCTAGGGGAGCCCTAGCCTAAGTCTCAGGGAGCCCTAGCCTTAGCCTAAGCCTATGGGAGCCCTAGCCTAAGGGTAGGGGAGCCCTAGCCTTAGCCTAAGCCTTGGGGTTCCATAGCCTAAGGCTAGGGGAGCCCTAACCTAAGGCTAGGGGTGCCCTAGCCTTAGCCTAAGCCTAGGGGTGCCCTAGCCGAAGGCTAGGGGAGCCCTAGCCTAAGGCTAGGGGAGCCTTAACCTAAGGCTATGGGAGCCCTAGCCTTAGCCTCAGCCTAAAAGTGCCCTAGCCTAAGGCTTGGGGAGCGCTAGCTTTAGCGTAAGCCTAAGGGTGCCCTAACCTAAGTCTAGAAAAGCCCTAGCCTAAGGCTAGGGGAGCCCTAGCCTAAGGCTAGGGGAGCCCTAGCCTTAGCCTAAGCCTAGGGGTGCCCTAGCCTAAGGTTAGTGGAACACTAGCCTAAGGCTAGGGGAGCCATAGCCTAAGGTTCGGGGAGCCCTAGCCTAAGGCTCGGGGATCCCTAGCCTAAGCTTAGGGGTGCCCTTACCTAACTCTAGGGGAGCACTAGCCTAAGCCTAGGAGTGCCCTAGCCCAAGGCTAGAGGAGCCCTAGCTTAAGGCTAGGGCTGTCTTAGCCTAAGGCTAGGGGAGCACTAACCAAAGGTAGGGGAGCTCTAGCCTTAGCCTAAGCCTAGGGGAGCCCTAGTCTAAGGCTAGGGGAGCCCTAGCCTAAGGCTAGGGGAGCCCTAGCAATAGCCTAAGCCTAAAGTTGCCCTAGCCTAAGCCTAGGGGATCCCTAGCTTTGGGCTAAGCCTAGGGGTGCCCTAACGTAAGGCTAGGGGAGCCCTAGCCTTAGCCTAAGCCTTGGGGTGCCCTAACCTAAGGCTAGGGGAGCCCTAGCCTAAGGTTAGGGGAACATTAGCCTAAGACTATGGAAGCCCTTGTCTTAACCTAAGCCTAGGGGTGCCCTAGCATAAGGCTAGGGGAGCCCTCGCCTAAGGATAGGGGAGCCCTAGCCTAAGGCTAGGGGAGCCCTAGCCTTAGCCTAAGCCTAGGGGTGCCCTAGCCAAAGGCTAGGGGAGCCCTAGCCCAAGGCTTGGGTAGCTCTAGCCTAAGGCTAGGGGAGCCATATCCTAAGGCTAGGGGACCCTAGATTTAGCCTAAGCCTAGGGGTGCCCTAGCCTAAGCCTAGGGTTGCCCTAGCCTAAGGCTAGGGGAGCACTAGCCTAAGGCTAGGGGAGCCCTAGCCTTAGTCTAAGCCTAGGGGTGCCCTAGCCTAAGGCTAGGGGAGCCCTAGCCTTAACCTAAGCCTAGGGGTGCCATAGCCTAAGGATAGGGTAGCCCTAACCTAAAGTTAGGGGTGCCCTAGCCTTAGCCTAAGCCTAGGGGTGCCCTAGCCTAAGGCTAGGGGAGCTCTAGCTTAAGGCTAGGGGAGCCCTAGCCTAAAGCTAGGGGAGCTCTATCCTTAGCCTAAGCCTAGGGGTGCCCTAGCCTAAGGCTAGAGGAGCCCTAGCCTTAGCAAAAGCCTAGGGGTGCCCTAGCCTAAGGCTAGGGGAGCCCTACCCTTAGCCTAAGCCTAGGGGTGCCCTAGCCTAAGGCTAGGGGATCTCTAGCCCAAGGCTAGGGGAGCCCTAGCCTAAGGCTAGGGGAGCCCTAGCCTTAGCCTAAGCCTAGGGGTGCCTAGCCTAAGGCTAGGGGAGCACTAGCCTAAGGCTAGGGGAGCCCTAGCCATAGCCTAAGCCTAGGGGTGCCCTAGCCTAAGGTTAGGGGAACACTAGCCTAAGGCTAGGGTTGCAATAGCCTAAGGTTCGGGGAGCCCTCGCCGAAGGCTCAGGGAGCCCTAGCCTAAGCCTAGGGGTGCCCTAGCCTAAGGCTAGGGGAGCCCTAGCCTTAGCCTAAGCCTAGGGGAGCCCTAGCCTAAGACTAGGGGAGCCCTAGCCTAAGGGTAGGGGAGCCCTAGCCTTAGCCTAAACCTAGGTGTGCCCTAGCCGAAGGCTAAGGGAGCCCTAGCCTTAGCCAAAGCCTTGGGGTGCCCTAGCCTAAGGCTAGGGGAGCCCTAGCCTTAGCCTAAGCCTAGGGGTGCCCTAGGCTAAGCCTACGGGTGCCCTAGCCTAAGGCTAGGGGAGCCCTAACCTAAGGCTAGGGGAGCCCTAGCCTTAGCCTAAGCCTAGGGGTGCCCTAGCCTAAGGCTAGGGGAACCCTAACCTAAGGCTAGGGGTGCCCTAGCCTTAGCCTAAGCCTAGGGGAGCCCTAGTCTAAGGCTAGGGGAGCCCTTGCCTAAGGCTAGGGGAGCCCTAGCCTTAGCCTAAGCCTAAAGGTGCCCTAGCCTAAGCCTAGGGGATCCCTAGCTTTGGCCTAAGCCTAGGGGTGCCCTAACGTAAGGCTAGGGGAGCCCTAGCCTAAGGTTAGGGGAGACCTAGCCTTAGCCTAAGCCTTGGGGTGCCCTAACCAAAGGCTAGGGGAGCCCTAGCCTAAGGTTGGGGGAGCATTAGCCTAAGACTAGGGGAGCCCTAGCCTTAGCCTAAGCCTAGGGGTGCGCTAGCCTAAGGCTAGGGGAGCCCTAGCCCAAGGCTAGGGTAGCTCTAGCTAAGGCTAGGGGAGCCATAGCCTAAGGCTAGGGGAGCACTAGCCTAAGGCTAGGGGAGCCCTAGCCTTAGCCTAAGCCTAGGGGTGCCATAGCCTAAGGCTAGGGGAGCCCTAGCCTTATCCTAAGCCTAGGGGTGCCCTAGCCTAAGGTTAGGGGAACACTACCCTAAGGCTAGGGGAGCCATAGCCTAAAGTTCGGGGAGCTCTAGCCTAAGGCTCGGGGAGCCGTAGCGTAAGCCTAGGGGTGCCCTTACCTAACGCTAGAGGAGCTCTATCCTTAGCCTAAGCCTAGGGGAGCCCTAGCCTAAGCCTAGGGGAGCCCTAGACTAAGGTTAGGGGAGCCCTATCCTAAGGCTAGGGGAACCATAGCCTTAGCCTAAACCTAGGGGTGCCCTAGCCTAAGGCTAGGGGAGCCATAACCTAAGGCTAGGGGATCGCTAGCCTTAGCCCAAGCCTAGGGGTGCCCTAACCTAAGGCTAGGGGAGCCCTAGCCTAAGGCTAGGGGAGCCCTAGCCTTAGCCTAAGCCTACGGGTGCCCTAGCCTTAGGCTAGGGGAGCTCTAACCTAAGGCTAGGGAGCCCTAGCCTTAGCCTAAGTCTAGGGGAGCCCTAGCCTTAGCCTAAGCCTAGGGGTGCTCTAGCTTAAGGTTAGAGGAACACTACCCTAAGGCTATGGGAGCTATAGCCTACGGTTCGGGGAGCTCTAGCCTAAGGCTCGGGGAGCCCTAGTGTAAGCCTAGGGGTGCCCTTACCTAACGCGAGGGGAGCGCTAGCCTTAGCCTAAGCCTAGGGGAGCCCTATCCTAAGGCTAGGGGAACCATAGCCTTAGCCTAAACCTAGGGGTGCCCTAGCCTAAGGCTAGGGGAGCCCTAACCTAAGGCTAGGGGAGCCTTAGCCTTAGCTTAAGGCTAGGGGAGCGCTACCCTTAGCCCAAGCCTAGGGGTGCCCTAACCTAAGGCTAGGGGAGCCCTAGCCTAAGGCTAGGGGAGCCCTAGCCTAAGGCTAGGGGAGCCCTAGCCTTAGCCTAAGCCTACGGGTGCCCTAGCCTAAGGCTATGGGAGCCCTATCCTAACGCTAGGGGAGCCCTCGCCTTAGCCTAGGGGTGCCCTAGCCTAAGGTAAGGGGAGCCCTAGCCTAAGTCTCAGGGAGCCCTAGCCTTAGCCTAAGCCTAGCGGTGCCCTAGCCTAAGGCTAGGGGAGCACTAGCCTAAGGCTAGGGGAGCCCTAGCCTTAGCCTAAGCCTAGGGGTGCCCTAGCCTAAGGTTAGGGGAACACTACCGTAAAGCTAGGGGAGCCATAGCCTAAGGTTCGGGGAGCTCTAGCCTAAGGCTCGGGGAGCCCAAGCGTAGGCCTAGGGGAGCCCTAGCCTAAGCCTAGGGGAGCCCTAGACTAAGGCTAGGGGAGCCCTATCCTAAGGCTAGGGGAACCATAGCCTTAGCCTAAACCTAGGGGTGCCCTAGCCTAAGGCTAGGGGAGCCCTAACCTAAGGCTAGGGGAGCCCTAGCCTTAGCCTAAGGCTAGGGGAGCGCTAGCCTTAGCCCAAGCCTAGGGGTGCCCTAACCAAAGGCTAGGGGAACCCTAGCCTAAGGCTAGGGGAGCCCTAGCCTTAG
This sequence comes from Tenrec ecaudatus, assembly GCF_050624435.1. NCBI lineage: Eukaryota > Metazoa > Chordata > Mammalia > Afrosoricida > Tenrecidae > Tenrec > Tenrec ecaudatus. The sequence goes on along the minus strand of NW_027458631.1, from coordinate 328,866 downwards.
CCTAAGCCTACGGGTGCCCTAGCCTAAGGCTAGGGGAGCCCTAACCTAAGGCTAGGGAGCCCTAGCCTTAGCCTAAGCCTAGGGGAGCCCTAGCCTTAGCCTAAGCCTAAAGGTGCCCTAGCCTAAGGCGAGGGGATCCCTAGCCTTGGCCTAAGCCTAGGGGTGCCCTAACATAAGGATTGGGGAGCCCTAGCCTAAGGCTAGGGGAGCCCTTGCCTTAACCTAAGCCTAGTGGTGCCCTAGCCTAAGGCTAGGGGAGCCCTATCCTAAGGCTAGGGGAACCCTAGCCTTAGGCTAGGGGAGCCCTAGCCTTAGCCTAAGCCTAGGGGTGCCCTAGCCTAAGGCTAGGGGAACCCTATCCTAAGGCTAGGGGAGCCCTAACCTTAGCCTAAGCCTAGGGTTGCCCTAACATAAGGTTAGGGGAACACTACCCTAAGGCTAGGGGAGCCATAGCCTAAGGTTGGGGGAGCATTAGCCTAAGACTAGGGGAGCCCTAGCCTTAGCCTAAGCCTAGGGGTGCGCTAGCCTAAGGCTAGGGGAGCCCTAGCCCAAGGCTAGGGTAGCTCTAGCTAAGGCTAGGGGAGCCATAGCCTAAGGCTAGGGGAGCACTAGCCTAAGGCTAGGGGAGCCCTAGCCTTAGCCTAAGCCTAGGGGTGCCATAGCCTAAGGCTAGGGGAGCCCTAGCCTTATCCTAAGCCTAGGGGTGCCCTAGCCTAAGGTTAGGGGAACACTACCCTAAGGCTAGGGGAGCCATAGCCTAAAGTTCGGGGAGCTCTAGACTAAGGCTCGGGGAGCCGTAGCGTAAGCCTAGGGGTGCCCTTACCTAACGCTAGAGGAGCTCTATCCTTAGCCTAAGCCTAGGGGAGCCCTAGCCTAAGCCTAGGGGAGCCCTAGACTAAGGTTAGGGGAGCCCTATCCTAAGGCTAGGGGAACCATAGCCTTAGCCTAAACCTAGGGGTGCCCTAGCCTAAGGCTAGGGGAGCCATAACCTAAGGCTAGGGGATCGCTAGCCTTAGCCCAAGCCTAGGGGTGCCCTAACCTAAGGCTAGGGGAGCCCTAGCCTAAGGCTAGGGGAGCCCTAGCCTTAGCCTAAGCCTACGGGTGCCCTAGCCTTAGGCTAGGGGAGCGCTAACCTAAGGCTAGGGAGCCCTAGCCTTAGCCTAAGTCTAGGGGAGCCCTAGCCTTAGCCTAAGCCTAGGGGTGCTCTAGCTTAAGGTTAGGGGAACACTACCCTAAGGCTATGGGAGCTATAGCCTACGGTTCGGGGAGCTCTAGCCTAAGGCTCGGGGAGCCCTAGTGTAAGCCTAGCGGTGCCCTTACCTAATGCGAGGGGAGCGCTAGCCTTAGCCTAAGCCTAGGGGAGCCCTATCCTAAGGCTAGGGGAACCATAGCCTTAGCCTAAACCTAGGGGTGCCCTAGCCTAAGGCTCGGGGAGCCCTAACCTAAGGCTAGGGGAGCCCTAGCCTTAGCTTAAGGCTAGGGGAGCGCTACCCTTAGCCCAAGCCGAGGGGTGCCCTAACCTAAGGCTAGGGGAGCCCTAGCCTAAGGCTAGGGGAGCCCTAGCCTAAGGCTAGGGGAGCCCTAGCCTTAGCCTAAGCCTACGGGTGCCCTAGCCTAAGGCTATGGGAGCCCTATCCTAAGGCTAGGGGAGCCCTCGCCTTAGCCTTAGCCTAGGGGTGCCCTAACCTAAGGTAAGGGGAGCCCTAGCCTAAGTCTCAGGGAGCCCTAGCCTTAGCCTAAGCCTAGCGGTGCCCTAGCCTAAGGCTAGGGGAGCACTAGCCTAAGGCTAGGGGAGCCCTAGCCTTAGCCTAAGCCTAGGGGTGCCCTAGCCTAAGGTTAGGGGAACACTACCGTAAAGCTAGGGGAGCCATAGCCTAAGGTTCGGGGAGCTCTAGCCTAAGGCTCGGGGAGCCCAAGCGTAGGCCTAGGGGAGCCCTAGCCTAAGCCTAGGGGAGCCCTAGACTAAGGCTAGGGGAGCCCTATCCTAAGGCTAGGGGAACCATAGCCTTAGCCTAAACCTAGGGGTGCCCTAGCCTAAGGCTAGGGGAGCCCTAACCTAAGGCTAGGGGAGCCCTAGCCTTAGCCTAAGGCTAGGGGAGTGCTAGCCTTAGCCCAAGCCTAGGGGTGCCCAAACCTAAGGCTAGGGGAACCCTAGCCTAAGGCTAGGGGAGCCCTAGCCTTAGCCTAAGCCTACGGGTGCCCTAGCCTAAGGCTAGGGGAGCCCTAACCTAAGGCTAGGGAGCCCTAGCCTTAGCCTAAGCCTAGGGGAGCCCTAGCCTTAGCCTAAGCCTAAAGGTGCCCTAGCCTAAGGCGAGGGGATCCCTAGCCTTGGCCTAAGCCTAGGGGTGCCCTAACGTAAGGATTGGGGAGCCCTAGCCTAAGGCTAGGGGAGCCCTTACCTTAACCTAAGCCTAGTGGTGCCCTAGCCTAAGGCTAGGGGAGCCCTATCCTAAGGCTAGGGGAGCCCTAGCCTTAGGCTAGGGGAGCCCTAGCCTTAGCCTAAGCCTAGGGGTGCCCCAGCCTAAGGCTAGGGGAACCCTATCCTAAGGCTAGGGGAGCCCTAACCTTAGCCTAAGCCTAGGGGTGCCCTAGCTTAAGGTTAGGGGAACACTACCCTAAGGCTAGGGGAGCCATAGCCTAAGGTTCGGGGAGCTCTAGCCTAAGGCTCGGGGAGCCCTAGTATAAGCCTAGGGGTGCCCTGACCTAACGCTAAGGGAGCGCTAGCCTTAGCCCAAGCCTAGGGGAGCCCTAGCCTAAGTCTAGGGGAGCCCTAGACTAAGGCTAGGGGAGCCCTATCCTAAGGCTAGGGGAACCATAGCCTTAGCCTAAACCTAGGGGTGCCCTAACCTAAGGCTAGAAAAGCCCTAGCCTAAGCCTAGGGGAGCCCTAGCCCAAGTCTAGGGGAGCCCTAGCCTAAGGCTAGGGGAGCCCTAGCTTAAGGCTAGGGGAGCCCTAGCCTTAGGCTAAGACTAGGGGTGCCCTATCCTAAGGCTAGAGGAGCCCTAGCCTTAGCTTAAGCCTAGGGGTGCCCTAGCCTAAGGCTAGGGGAGCACTAGCCTAAGGCTAGGGGAGCCCTAGCCTAAGGCCAGGGGAGCCCTAGCCTTAGCCTAAGCCTAGGGGTGCCCTAGCCTAAGGCTAGGGGAGCCCTAGCCTAAGTCTCAGGGAGCCCTAGCCTTAGCCTAACCTAGGGGAGCCCTAGCCTAAGGCTAGAGGAGCCCTAGCCTTAACCTAAGCCTAGGGGTGCCATAGCCTAAGGTTAGGGGAGCCCTAACCTAAGGCTAGCGGTGCCCTAGCCTTAGCCTAAGCCTAGGGGTGCCCTAGCCTAAGGTTAGGGGAGCCGTAGCCTAAGGCTAGGGGAGCATTAGCCTAAGGCTAGGGGGGCCCTAGCCTTAGCCTAAGCCTAGGGGTGCCCTATCCTAAGGCTAGAAAAGCCCTAGCCTAAGGCTAGGGGAGCCCTAGCCTTAGCCTAGGCGTGCCTACCCGAAGGTGAGGGGAGCCCTAGCCCAAGGCTAGGGGAGCCCTAGCCTAAGGCTAGGGGAGCCCTAACCCAAGGCTAGGGGAGCCCTAGCCTAAGGCTAGGGGAGCCCTTACCTTAGCCTAAGCCTAGGGGTTCCTTAGCCTAAGGCTAGGGTAGCCCTAGCCTAAGGCTAGGGGAGCCCCAAATTAAGGCTAGGGGTGCCCTAGTCTAAGGCTAGGGGAGCACTAGCCTAAGCCTAGGGGTGCCCTAGCCTAAGGTGAGGGGAACACTACCGTAAGGCTAGGGGAGCCATAGCCTAAGGTTCGGGGAGCTCTAACCTAAGGCTCGGGGAGCCCTAGCGTAAGCATAGGGGAGCCCTAGCCTAAGCCTAGGGGAGCCCTAGACTAAGGTTAGGGGAGCCCTATCCTAAGGCTAGGGGATCCATAGCGTTATCCTAAACCTAGGGGTGCCCTAGCCTAAGGCTAGGTGAGCCCTAACCTAAGGCTAGGGGAGCCCTAGCCTTAGCCTAAGGCTAGGGGAGCGCTAGCCTTAGCCTAGGCCTAGGGGTGCCCTAATCTAAGGCTAGGGGACCCCTAGCCTAAGGCTAGGGGAGCCATAGCCTTAGCCTTAGCCTACGGGTGCCCTAGCCTAAGGCTAGGGGAGCCCTAACCTAAGGCTAGGGAGCCCTAGCCTTAGCCTAAGCCTAGGGGAGCCCTAGCCTTAGCCTAAGCCTAAAGGTGCCTTAGCCGAAGGCGAGGGGATCCCTAGCCTTGGCCTAAGCCTAGGGGTGCCCTAACGTAAGGCTAGGGGAGCCCTAGCCTTAGGCTAGGGGAGCCCTAGCCTTAGCCTAAGCCTAGGGGTCCCCTACCCTTAGGCTAGGGGAGCCCTAGCCTAAGGCTAGGGGAGCCCAAGCCCAAGGCTAGGGGAGACTTAGCCTTAGCCTAAGCCTAGGGGTGCCCTAGGCTAAGACTAGGGGAGCACTAGCCTAAGGCCAGGGGAGCCCTAGCCTTAGCCTAAGCCTAGGGGTGCCCTAGCTTAAGGTTACGGGAACACTACCCTAAGGCTAGTGGAGCCATAGCCTCAGGTTCGGGGAGCTCTAGCCTAAGGCTCTGGGAGCCCTAGTATAAGCCTAGGGGTGCCCTTATCTAACGCTAAGGGAGAGCTATCCTTAGCCTAAGCCTAGGGGAGCCCTAGCCTAAGCCTAGGGGAGCCCTAGACTAAGGCTAGGGGAGCCCTATCCTAAGGCTAGGGGAACCATAGCCTTAGCCTAAACCTAGGGGTGCCCTAGCCTAAGGCTAGGGGAGCCCTAGCCTAAGGCTAGGGGAGCCCTAGCCTTAGCCTAAGCCTACGGGTGCCCTAGCCTAAGGCTAGGGGAGCCCTAACCTAAGGCTAGGGGAGCCCTAGCCTTAGCCTAAAGCTGGGGGAGCGCTAGCCTTAGCCCAAGCCTTGGGGTGCCCTAACCTAAGGCTAGGGGAGCCCTAGCCTAAGGCTAGGGGAGCCCTAGCCTAAGGCTAGGGGAGCCCTAGCCTTAGCCTAAGCCTACGGGTGCCCTAGTCTAAGGATGGTAGCCCTAACCTAAGGCTAGGGAGCCCTAGCCTTAGCCTTAGCCTAGGGGTGCCCTAGCCTAAGGTAAGGGGAGCCCTAGCCTAAGTCTCAGGGAGCCCTAGCCTTAGCCTAAGCCTAGGGGTGCCCTCGCCTAAGGTTAGGGGAACACTACCGTAAAGCTAGGGGAGCCATAGCCTAAGGTTCGGGGAGCTCTAGCCTAATGCTCGGGGAGCCCTAGCGCAAGCCTAGGGGAGCCCTAGTCTAAGCCTAGGGGAGCCCTAGACTAAGACTAGGGGAGCCCTATCCTAAGGCTAGGGGAACCATAGCCTTAGCCTAAACCTAGGGGTGCCCTAGCCTAAGGCTAGGGGAGCCCTAACCTAAGGCTAGGGAGCCCTAGCCTTAGCCTAAGCCTAGGGGAGCCCTAGCCTTAGCCTAAGCCTAAAGGAGCCCTAGCCTAAGGCGAGGGGATCCCTAGCCTTGGCCTAAGCCTAGGGGTGCCCTAACGTAAGGATAGGGGAGCCCTAGCCTAAGGCTAGGGGAGCCCTTGCCTTAACCTAAGCCTAGTGGTGCCCTAGCCTAAGGCTAGGGGATCCCTATCCTAAGGATAGGGGAGCCCTAGCCTTAGGCTAGGGGAGCCCTAGCCTTAGCCTAAGCCTAGGGGTGCCCTAGCCTAAGGCTAGGGGAGCCCTATCCTAAGGCTAGGGGAGCCCCAGCCCAAGGCTAGGGGAGACCTAGCCTTAGCCTAAGCCTAGGGGTGCCCTAGGCTAAGGCTAGGGGAGCACTAGCCTAAGGCTAGGGGAGCCCTAGCCTTAGCTTAAGCCTAGGGGTGCCCTAGCTTAAGGTTAGGGGAACACTACCCTAAGGCTAGGGGAGCCATAGCCAAAGGTTCGGGGAGCTCTAGCCTAAGCCTCGGGGAGCCCTAGTATAAGCCTAGGGGTGCCCTTACCTAACGCTAAGGGAGCGCTATCCTTAGCCTAAGCCTAGGGGAGCCCTAGCCTAAGCCTAGGGGAGCCCTATCCTAAGGCTAGGGGAACCATAGCCTTAGCCTAAACCTAGGTGTGCCCTAGCCTAAAGCTAGGGGTGCCCTAACCTAAGGCTAGGGGAGCCCTAGCCTAAGGCTAGGGGAGCCCTAGCCTTAGCCTAAGCCTACGGGTGCCCTAGCCTAAGGCTAGGGGAACTCTAACCTAAGGCTAGGGAGCCCTAGCCTTAGCCTAAGCCTAGGGAGCCCTAGCCTTAGCCAAAGCCTAAAGGTGCCCTAGCCTAAGGCGAGGAGATCCCTAGCCTTGGCCTAAGCATAGGGCTGCCCTAACGTAAGGATAGGGGAGCCCTAGCCTAAGCCTAGGGGAGCCCTTGCCTTAACTTAAGCTTAGTGGTGCCCTAGCCTAAGGCTGGGGGATCCCTATCCTAAGGCTAGGGGAGCCCTAGCCTTAGGCTAGGGGAGCCCTAGCCATAGCCTAAGCCTAGGGTTGCCCTAGCCTAAGGCTAGGGGAGCCCCAGCCCAAGGCTAGGGGAGCCCTAGCCTAAGGCTAGGGGAGACCTAGCCTTAGTCTAAGCCTAGGAGTGCCCTAGGCTAAGGCTAGTGGAGCACTAGCCTAAGGCTAGGGGAACCCTAGCCTTAGCCTAAGCCTAGGGGTGCCCTAGCTTAAGGTTAGGGGAACACTACCCTAAGGCTAGGGGAGCCATAGCCTAAGGTTCGGGGAGCTCTAGCCTAAGGCACGGGGAGCCCTAGTGTAAGCCTAGGGGTGCCCTTACCTAACGCTAAGGGAGAGCTATCCTTAGCCTAAGCCTAGGGGAGCCCTAGCCTAAGCCTAGGGGAGCCCTAGACTAAGGCTAGGGGAGCCCTATCCTAAGGCTAGGGGAACCATAGCCTTAGCCTAAACCTAGGGGTGCCCTAGCCTAAGGCTAGGGGAGCCCTAACCTAAGGCTAGGGGAGCCCTAGCCTTAGCCTAAAGCTAGGGGAGCGCTAGCCTTAGCCCAAGCCTAGGGGTGCCCTAACCTAAGGCTAGGGGAGCCCTAGCCTAAGGCTAGGGGAGCCCTAGCCTTAGCCTAAGCCTACGGGTGCCCTAGTCTAACGAGGGGAGCCCTAACCTAAGGCTAGGGAGCCCTAGGCTTAGCCTTAGCCTAGGGGTGCCCTAGCCTAAGGTAAGGGGAGCCCTAGCCTAAGTCTCAGGGAGCCCTAGCCTTAGCCTAAGCCTAGGGTAGCCCTAGCCTAAGGTTAGGGGAGCCCTAGCCTTAGCCTAAGCCTACGGGTGCCCTAGCCTAAGGCTAGGGGAGCCCTAACCTAAGGCTAGGGAGCCCTAGCCTTAGCCTAAGCCTAGGGGAGGCCTAGCCTTAGCCTAAGCCTAAAGGAGCCCTAGCCTAAGGCGAGGGGATCCCTAGCCTTGGCCTAAGCCTAGGGGTGCCCTAACGTAAGGATAGGGGAGCCCTAGCCTAAGGCTAGGGGAGCCCTTGCCTTAACCTAAGCCTAGTGGTGCCCTAGCCTAAGGCTAGGGGATCCCTATCCTAAGGCTAGGGGAGCCCTAGCCTTAGGCTAGGGGAGCCCTAGCCTTAGCCTAAGCCTAGGGGTGCCCTAGCCTATGGCTAGGGGAGCCCTATCCTAAGGCTAGGGGAGCCCCAGCCCAAGGCTAGGGGAGACCTAGCCTTAGCCTAAGCCTAGGGGTGCCCTAGGCTAAGGCTAGGGGAGCACTAGCCTAAGGCTAGGGGAGCCCTAGCCTTAGCTTAAGCCTAGGGGTGCCCTAGCTTAAGGTTAGGGGAACACTACCCTAAGGCTAGGGGAGCCATAGCCTAAGGTTCGGGGAGCTCTAGCCTAAGCCTCAGGGAGCCCTATTATAAGCCTAGGGGTGCCCTTACCTAACGCTAAGGGAGCGCTATCCTTAGCCTAAGCCTAGGGGAGGCCTAGCCTAAGCCTAGGGGAGCCCTAGACTAAGGCTAGGGGAGCCCTATCCTAAGGCTAGGGGAACCATAGCCTTAGCCTAAACCTAGGGGTGCCCTAGCCTAAAGCTAGGGGTGCCCTAACCTAAGGCTAGGGGAGCCCTAGCCTAAGGCTAGGGGAGCCCTAGCCTTAGCCTAAGCCTAGGGAGCCCTAGCCTTAGCGAAAGCCTAAAGGTGCCCTAGCCTAAGGCGAGGAGATCCCTAGCCTTGGCCTAAGCATAGGGCTGCCCTAACGTAAGGATAGGGGAGCCCTAGCCTAAGCCTAGGGGAGCCCTTGCCTTAACTTAAGCTTAGTGGTGCCCTAGCCTAAGGCTGGGGGATCCCTATCCTAAGGCTAGGGGAGCCCTAGCCTTAGGCTAGGGGAGCCCTAGCCATAGCCTAAGCCTAGGGGTGCCCTAGCCTAAGGCTAGGGGAGCCCCAGCCCAAGGTTAGGGGAGCCCTAGCTAAGGCTCTAGCCCTAGCTAAGCCCTAGCTAAGGTTAGGGGAGCCCTAGCCTTAGCCTAAGCCTAGGGGTGCCCCAGCTTAAGGTTAGGGGAACACTACCCTAAGGCTAGGGGAGCCATAGCCTAAGGTTCGGGGAGCTCTAGCCTAAGGCAGGGGGAGCCCTAGTGTAAGCCTAGGGGTGCCCTTACCTAACGCGAGGGGAGCGCTAGCCTTAGCCTAAGCCTAGGGGAGCCCTAACCTAAGCCTAGGGGAGCCCTAGACTAAGGTTAGGGGAGCCCTATCCTAAGGCTAGGGGAACCATAGCCTTAGCCTAAACCTAGGGGTGCCCTAGCCTAAGGCTAGGGGAGCTGTAACCTAAGGCTAGGGGAGCCCTAGTTTTAGCTTAAGGCTAGGGGAGCGCTACCCTTACCCCAAGCCTAGGGGTGCCTTAACCTAAGGCTAGGGGAGCCCTAGCCTAAGGCTAGGGGAGCCCTAGCCTTAGCCTAAGCCTACGGGTGCCCTAGCCTAAGGCTATGGGAGCCCTATCCTAAGGCTAGGGGAGCCCTCGCCTTAGCCTTATCCTAGGGGTGCCCTAGCCTAAGGTAAGGGGAGCCCTAGCCTAAGTCTTAGGGAGCCCTAGCCTTAGCCTAAGCCTAGGGGTGCCCTAGCCTAAGCCTAGGGGTGCCCTAGCCTAAGGCTAGGGGAGCCCTAGCCTAAGGCTAGGGGAGCCCTAGCCTTAGCCTAAGCCTAGGGGTGCCCTAGCCTAAGGCTAGGGGAGTCCCAAGGCTAGAGGAGCCCTAGCCTAAGGCTAGGGGAGCCCTAGCCTTAGCCTAAGTCTAGGGGTGCCCTAGCCTAAGGTTAGGGGAACACTACCGTAAGGCTAGGGAAACCATAGCCTAAGGTTCGGGGAGCTCTAGCCTAAGGCTCGGGGAGCCCTAGCGTAAGCCTAGTGGAGCCCTAGCCTAAGCCTAGGGGAGCCCTAGACTAAGGCTACGGGAGCCCTATCCTAAGGCTAGGGGAACCATAGCCTTAGCCTAAACCTAGGGGTGCCCTAGCCTAAGGCTAGGGGAGCCCTAACCTAAGGCTAGGGGAGCCCTAGCCTTAGCCTAAGGCTAGGGGAGCGCTAGCCTTAGCCCAAGCCTAGGGGTGCCCTAACCTAAGGTTAGGGGAGGCCTAGCCTTGGCCTAAACCTAGGGGTGCCCTAACGTAAGGATAGGGGAGCCCTAGCCTAAGGCTTAGGGAGCCCCAGCCTTAGCCTAAGCCTACGGGTGCCCTAGCCTAAGGCTAGGGGAGCCCTAACCTAAGGCTAGGGAGCCCTAGCCTTAGCCTAAGCCTAGGGGAGCCCTAGTCTTAGCCTAAGCCTAAAGGTGCCCTAGCCTAAGGCGAGGGGATCCCTAGCCTTGGCCTAAACCTAGGGGTGCCCTAACGTAAGGATAGGGGAGCCCTAGCCTAAGGCTTAGGGAGCCCTTACTTAACCTAAGCCTAGTGGTGCCCTAGCCTAAGGCTAGGGGAGCCCTATCCTAAGGCAAGGGGAGCCCTAGCCTTAGGCTAGGGGAGCCCTAGCCTTAGCCTAAGCCTAGGGGTGCCCTAGCCTAAGGCTAGGGAACCCTATCCTAAGGCTAGGGGAGCCCCAGCCCAAGGCTAGGGGAGACCTAGCCTTAGCCTAAGCCTAGGGGTGCCCTTGGCTAAGGCTAGGGGAGCACTAGCCTAAGGCTAGGGGAGCCCTAACCTTAGCCTAAGCCTAGGGGTTCCCTAGCTTAAGGTTAGGGGAACACTACCCTAAGGCTAGGGGAGCCATAGCCTAACGTTCGGGGAGCTCTAGCCTAAGGCTCGGGGAGCCCTAGTATAAGCCTACGGGTGCCCTTACCTAACGCTAAGGGAGCGCTAGCCTTAGCCTAAGCCTAGGGGAGCCCTAGCCTAAGTCTAGGGGAGCCCTAGACTAAGGCTAGGGGAGCCCTATCCTAAGGCTAGGGGAACCATAGCCTTAGCCTAAACCTAGGGGTGCCCTAACCTAAGGCTAGAAAAGCCCTAGCCTTAGCCTAAGCCTAGGGGTGCCTAGCCTAAGCCTAGGAGAGCCCTAGCCCAAGTCTAGGGGAGCCCTAGCCTAAGGCTAGGGGAGCCCTAGCTTAAGGCTAGGGGAGCCCTAGCCTTAGGCTAAGACTAGGGGTGCCCTATCCTAAGGCTAGAGGAGCCCTAGCCTTAGCCTAAGCCTAGGGGTGCCCTAGCCTAAGGCTAGGGGAGCACTAGCCTAAGGCGAGGGGAGCCCTAGCCTAAGGCCAGGGGAGTCCTAGCCTTAGCCTAAGCCTAGGGGTGCCCTAGCCTAAGGCTAGGGGAGCCCTAGCCTAAGTCTCAGGGAGCCCTAGCCTTAGCCTAACCTAGGGGAGCCCTAGCCTAAGGCTAGAGGAGCCCTAGCCTTAACCTAAGCCTAGGGGTGCCATAGCCTAAGGTTAGGGGAGCCCTAACCTAAGGCTAGGGGTGCCCTAGCCTTAGCCTAAGCCTAGGGGTGCCCTAGCCTAAGGTTAGGGGAGCCGTAGCCTAAGGCTAGGGGAGCCCTAGCCTTAGCCTAAGCCTAGGGGTGCCCTATCCTAAGGCTAGAAAAGCCCTAGCCTAAGGCTAGGGGAGCCCTAGCCTTAGCCTAGGCGTGCCTACCCGAAGGTGAGGGGAGCCCTAGCCCAAGGCTAGGGGAGCCCTAGCCTAAGGCTAGGGGAGCCCTAACCCAAGGCTAGGGGAGCCCTAGCCTAAGGCAAGGAGATCCCTAGCCTTGGCCTAAGCATAGGGCTGCCCTAACGTAAGGATAGGGGAGCCCTAGCCTAAGCCTAGGGGAGCCCTTGCCTTAACTTAAGCTTAGTGGTGCCCTAGCCTAAGGCTGGAGGATCCCTATCCTAAGGCTAGGGGAGCCCTAGCCTTAGGCTAGGGGAGCCCTAGCCATAGCCTAAGCCTAGGGGTGCCCTAGCCTAAGGCTAGGGGAGCCCCAGCCCAAGGTTAGGGGAGCCCTAGCTAAGGCTCTAGCCCTAGCTAAGCCCTAGCTAAGGTTAGGGGAGCCCTAGCCTTAGCCTAAGCCTAGGGGTGCCCTAGCTTAAGGTTAGGGGAACACTACCCTAAGGCTAGGGGAGCCATAGCCTAAGGTTCGGGGAGCTCTAGCCTAAGGCACGGGGAGCCCTAGTGTAAGCCTAGGGGTGCCCTTACCAAACGCGAGGGGAGCGCTAGCCTTAGCCTAAGCCTAGGGGAGCCCTAACCTAAGCCTAGGGGAGCCCTAGACTAAGGTTAGGGGAGCCCTATCCTAAGGCTAGGGGAACCATAGCCTTAGCCTAAACCTAGGGGTGCCCTAGCCTAAGGCTAGGGGAGCTGTAACCTAAGGCTAGGGGAGCCCTAGTTTTAGCTTAAGGCTAGGGGAGCGCTACCCTTACCCCAAGCCTAGGGGTGCCTTAACCTAAGGCTAGGGGAGCCCTAGCCTAAGGCTAGGGGAGCCCTAGCCTTAGCCTAAGCCTACGGGTGCCCTAGCCTAAGGCTATGGGAGCCCTATCCTAAGGCTAGGGGAGCCCTCGCCTTAGACTTATCCTAGGGGTGCCCTAGCCTAAGGTAAGGGGAGCCCTAGCCTAAGTCTTAGGGAGCCCTAGCCTTAGCCTAAGCCTAGGGGTGCCCTAGCCTAAGGCTAGGGGAGCCCTAGCCTAAGGCTAGGGGAGCCCTAGCCTTAGCCTAAGCCTAGGGGTGCCCTAGCCTAAGGCTAGGGGAGTCCCAAGGCTAGAGGAGCCCTAGCCTAAGGCTAGGGGAGAGCTAGCCTTAGCCTAAGCCTAGGGGTGCCCTAGGCTAAGGCTAGGGGAGCACTAGCCTAAGGCTAGGGGAGCCCTAGCCTTAGCCTAAGTCTAGGGGTGCCCTAGCCTAAGGTTAGGGGAACACTACCGTAAGGCTAGGGAAACCATAGCCTAAGCTTCGGGGAGCTCTAGCCTAAGGCTCGGGGAGCCCTAGCGTAAGCCTAGTGGAGCCCTAGCCTAAGCCTAGGGGAGCCCTAGACTAAGGCTACGTGAGCCCTATCCTAAGGCTAGGGGAACCATAGCCTTAGCCTAAACCTAGGGGTGCCCTAGCCTAAGGCTAGGGGAGCCCTAACCTAAGGCTAGGGGAGCCCTAGCCTTAGCCTAAGGCTAGGGGAGCGCTAGCCTTAGCCCAAGCCTAGGGGTGCCCTAACCTAAGGTTAGGGGAGCCCTAGCCTTGGCCTAAACCTAGGGGTGCCCTAACGTAAGGATAGGGGAGCCCTAGCCTAAGGCTTAGGGAGCCCCAGCCTTAGCCTAAGCCTACGGGTGCCCTAGCCTAAGGCTAGGGGAGCCCTAACCTAAGGCTAGGGAGCCCTAGCCTTAGCCTAAGCCTAGGGGAGCCCTAGTCTTAGCCTAAGCCTAAAGGTGCCCTAGCCTAAGGCGAGGGGATCCCTAGCCTTGGCCTAAACCTAGGGGTGCCCTAACGTAAGGATAGGGGAGCCCTAGCCTAAGGCTTAGGGAGCCCTTGCCTTAACCTAAGCCTAGTGGTGCCCTAGCCTAAGGCTAGGGGAGCCCTATCCTAAGGCAAGGGGAGCCCTAGCCTTAGGCTAGGGGAGCCCTAGCCTTAGCCTAAGCCTAGGGGTGCCCTAGCCTAAGGCTAGGGGAACCCTATCCTAAGGCTAGGGGAGCCCCAGCCCAAGGCTAGGGGAGACCTAGCCTTAGCCTAAGACTAGGGGTGCCCTTGGCTAAGGCTAGGGGAGCACTAGCCTAAGGCTAGGGGAGCCCTAACCTTAGCCTAAGCCTAGGGGTTCCCTAGCTTAAGGTTAGGGGAACACTACCCTAAGGCTAGGGGAGCCATAGCCTAAGGTTCGGGGAGCTCTAGCCTAAGGCTCGGGGAGCCCTAGTATAAGCCTACGGGTGCCCTTACCTAACGCTAAGGGAGCGCTAGCCTTAGCCTAAGCCTAGGGGAGCCCTAGCCTAAGTCTAGGGGAGCCCTAGACTAAGGCTAGGGGAGCCCTATCCTAAGGCTAGGGGAACCATAGCCTTAGCCTAAACCTAGGGGTGCCCTAACCTAAGGCTAGAAAAGCCCTAGCCTTAGCCTAAGCCTTGGGGTGCCTAGCCTAAGCCTAGGAGAGCCCTAGCCCAAGTCTAGGGGAGCCCTAGCCTAAGGCTAGGGGAGCCCTAGCTTAAGGCTAGGGGAGCCCTAGCCTTAAGCTAAGACTAGGGGTGCCCTATCCTAAGGCTAGAGGAGCCCTAGCCTTAGCCTAAGCCTAGGGGTGCCCTAGCCTAAGGCTAGGGGAGCACTAGCCTAAGGCGAGGGGAGCCCTAGCCTAAGGCCAGGGGAGTCCTAGCCTTAGCCTAAGCCTAGGGGTGCCCTAGCCTAAGGCTAGGGGAGCCCTAGCCTAAGTCTCAGGGAGCCCTAGCCTTAGCCTAACCTAGGGGAGCCCTAGCCTAAGGCTAAAGGAGCCCTAGCCTTAACCTAAGCCTAGGGGTTCCCTAGCCTAAGGTTAGGGGAGCCGTAGCCTAAGGCTAGGGGAGACTTAGCCTAAGGCTAGGGGAGCCCTAGCCTTAGCCTAAGCCTAGGGGTGCCCTATCCTAAGGCTAGAAAAGCCCTAGCCTAAGGCTAGGGGAGCCCTAGCCTTAGCCTAGGCGTGCCTACCCGAAGGTGAGGGGAGCCCTAGCCCAAGGCTAGGGGAGCCCTAGCCTAAGGCTAGGGGAGCCCTAACCCAAGGCTAGGGGAGCCCTAGCCTAAGGCTAGGGGAGCCCTTACCTTAGCCTAAGCCTAGGGGTTCCTTAGCCTAAGGCTAGGGTAGCCCTAGCCTAAGGCTAGGGGAGCCCCAAATTAAGGCTAGGGGTGCCCTAGTCTAAGGCTAGGGGAGCACTAGACTAAGCCTAGGGGTGCCCTAGCCTAAGGTTAGGGGAACACTACCGTAAGGCTAGGGGAGCCATAGCCTAAGGTTCGGGGAGCTCTAGCCTAAGGCTCGGGGAGCCCTAGCGTAAGCATAGGGGAGCCCTAGCCTAAGCCTAGGGAGCCCTAGACTAAGTTTAGGGGAGCCCTATCCTAAGGCTAGGGGAACCATAGCCTTAGCCTAAACCTAGGGGTGCCCTAGCCTAAGGCTAGGGGAGCCCTAACCTAAGGCTAGGGGAGCCCTAGCCTTAGCCTAAGGCTAGGGGAGCGCTAGCCTTAGCCCAAGCCTAGGGGTGCCCTAATCTAAGGCTAGGGGACCCCTAGCCTAAGGCTAGGGGAGCAATAGCCTTAGCCTAAGCCTACGGGTGCCCTAGCCTAAGGCTAGGGGAGCCCTAACCTAAGGCTAGGGAGCCCTAGCCTTAGCCTAAGCCTAGGGGAGCCCTAGCCTTAGCCTAAGCCTAAAGGTGCCTTAGCCTAAGGCGAGGGGATCCCTAGCCTTGGCCTAAGCCTAGGGGTGCCCTAACGTAAGGCTAGGGGAGCCCTAGCCTTAGGCTAGGGGAGCCCTAGCCTTAGCCTAAGCCTAGGGGTGCCCTAGCCTTAGGCTAGGAGAGCCCTAGCCTAAGGCAAGGGGAGCCCCAGCCCAAGGCTAGGGGAGACCTAGCCTTAGCCTAAGCCTAGGGGTGCCCTAGGCTAAGGCTAGGGGAGCACTAGCCTAAGGCTAGGGGAGCCCTAGCCTTAGCATAAGCCTAGGGGTGCCCTAGCTTAAGGTTAGGGGAACACTACCCTAAGGCTAGTGGAGCCATAGCCTAAGGTTCGGGGAGCTCTAGCCTAAGGCTCGGGGAGCCCTAGTATAAGCCTAGGGGTGCCCTTACCTAACGCTAAGGGAGAGCTAGCATTAGCCTAAGCCTAGGGGAGCCCTAGCCTAAGCCTAGGGGAGCCCTAGACTAAGGCTAGGGGACCCCAATCCTAAGGCTAGGGGAACCATAGCCTTAGCCTAAACCTAGGGGTGCCCTAGCCTAAGGCTAGGGGAGCCCTAACCTAAGGCTAGGGGAGCCCTAGCCTTAGCCTAAAGCTAGGGGAGCGCTAGCCTTAGCCCAAGCCTAGGGGTGCCCTAACCTAAGGCTAGGGGAGCCCTAGCCTAAGGCTAGGGGAGCCCTAGCCTTAGCCTAAGCCTACGGGTGCCCTAGTCTAAGGCTAGGGGAGCCCTAACCTAAGGCTAGGGGAGCCCTAGCCTAAGGCTAGGGGAGCCCTAGCCTTAGCCTAAGCCTAGGGGTGCCCTAGCCTAAGGTTAGGGGAACACTACCGTAAAGCTAGGGGAGCCATAGCCTAAGGTTCGGGGAGCTCTAGCCTAATGCTCGGGGAGCCCTAGCGCAAGCCTAGGGGAGCCCTAGCCTAAGCCTAGGGGAGCCCTAGACTAAGACAAGGGGAGCCCTATCCTAAGGCTAGGGGAACCATAGCCTTAGCCTAAACCTAGGGGTGCCCTAGCCTAAGGCTAGGGGAGCCCTAGCCTTAGCCTAAGCCTACGGGTGCCCTAGCCTAAGGCTAGGGGAGCCCTAACCTAAGGCTAGGGAGCCCTAGCCTTAGCCTAAGCCTAGGGGAGCCCTAGCCTTAGCCTAAGCCTAAAGGAGCCCTAGCCTAAGGCGAGGGGATCCCTAGCCTTGGCCTAAGCCTAGGGGTGCCCTAACGTAAGGATAGGGGAGCCCTAGTTTAGGCTAGGGGAGCCCTTGCCTTAACATAAGCCTAGTGGTGCCCTAGCCTAAGGCTAGGGGATCCCTATCCTAAGGCTAGGGGAGCCCTAGCCTTAGGCTAGGGGAGCCCTAGCCTTAGCCTAAGCCTTGGGGTGCCCCAGCCTAAGGCTAGGGGAGCCCTATCCTAAGGCTAGGGGAGCCCCAGCCCAAGGCTAGGGGAGACCTAGCCTTAGCCTAAGCCTAGGGGTGCCCTAGGCTAAGGCTAGGGGAGCACTAGCCTAAGGCTAGGGGAGCCCTAGCCTTAGCTTAAGCCTAGGGGTGCCCTAGCTTAAGGTTAGGGGAACACTACCCTAAGGCTAGGGGAGCCATAGCCTAAGGTTCGGGGAGCTCTAGCCTAAGGCTCGGGAGCCCTAGTATAAGCCTAGGGGTGCCCTTACCTAACGCTAAGGGAGCGCTATCCTTAGCCTAAGCCTAGGGGAGCCCTAGCCTAAGCCTAGGGGAGCCCTAGACTAAGGCTAGTGGAGCCCTATCCTAAGGCTAGGGGAACCATAGCCTTAGCCTAAACCTAGGGGTGCCCTAGCCTAAAGCTAGGGGTGCCCTAACCTAAGGCTAGGGGAGCCCTAGCCTAAGGCTAGGGGAGCCCTAGCCTTAGCCTAAGCCTACGGGTGCCCTAGCCTAAGGCTAGGGGAGCCCTAACCTAAGGCTAGGGAGCCCTAGCCTTAGCCTAAGCCTAGGGGAGCCCTAGCCTTAGCCTAAGCCTAAAGGAGCCCTAGCCTAAGGCGAGGGGATCCCTAGCCTTGGCCTAAGCCTAGGGGTGCCCTAACGTAAGGATAGGGGAGCCCTAGTTTAGGCTAGGGGAGCCCTTGCCTTAACATAAGCCTAGTGGTGCCCTAGCCTAAGGCTAGGGGATCCCTATCCTAAGGCTAGGGGAGCCCTAGCCTTAGGCTAGGGGAGCCCTAGCCTTAGCCTAAGCCTTGGGGTGCCCCAGCCTAAGGCTAGGGGAGCCCTATCCTAAGGCTAGGGGAGCCCCAGCCCAAGGCTAGGGGAGACCTAGCCTTAGCCTAAGCCTAGGGGTGCCCTAGGCTAAGGCTAGGGGAGCACTAGCCTAAGGCTAGGGGAGCCCTAGCCTTAGCTTAAGCCTAGGGGTGCCCTAGCTTAAGGTTAGGGGAACACTACCCTAAGGCTAGGGGAGCCATAGCCTAAGGTTCGGGGAGCTCTAGCCTAAGGCTCGGGAGCCCTAGTATAAGCCTAGGGGTGCCCTTACCTAACGCTAAGGGAGCGCTATCCTTAGCCTAAGCCTAGGGGAGCCCTAGCCTAAGCCTAGGGGAGCCCTAGACTAAGGCTAGTGGAGCCCTATCCTAAGGCTAGGGGAACCATAGCCTTAGCCTAAACCTAGGGGTGCCCTAGCCTAAAGCTAGGGGTGCCCTAACCTAAGGCTAGGGGAGCCCTAGCCTAAGGCTAGGGGAGCCCTAGCCTTAGCCTAAGCCTACGGGTGCCCTAGCCTAAGGCTAGGGGAGCTCTAACCTAAGGCTAGGGAGCCCTAGCCTTAGCCTAAGCCTAGGGAGCCCTAGCCTTAGCGAAAGCCTAAAGGTGCCCTAGCCTAAGGCGAGGAGATCCCTAGCCTTGGCCTAAGCATAGGGCTGCCCTAACGTAAGGATAGGGGAGCCCTAGCCTAAGGCTAGGGGAGCCCTTGCCTTAACTTAAGCTTAGTGGTGCCCTAGCCTAAGGCTGGGGGATCCCTATCCTAAGGCTAGGGGAGCCCTAGCCTTAGGCTAGGGGAGCCCTAGACATAGCCTAAGCCTAGGGGTGCCCTAGCCTAAGGCTAGGGGAGCCCCAGCCCAAGGCTAGGGGAGCCCTAGCCTAAGGCTAGGGGAGACCTAGCCTTAGTCTAAGCCTAGGAGTGCCCTAGGCTAAGGCTAGTGGAGCACTAGCCTAAGGCTAGAGGAGCCCTAGCCTTAGCCTAAGCCTAGGGGTGCCCTAGCTTAAGGTTAGGGGAACACTACCCTAAGGGTAGGGGAGCCATAGCCTAAGGTTCGGGGAACTCTAGCCTAAGGCACTGGGAGCCCTAGTGTAAGCCTAGGGGTGCCCTTACCTAACGCGAGTGGAGCGCTAGCCTTAGCCTAAGCCTAGGGGAGCCTTAACCTAAGCCTAGGGGAGCCCTAGACTAAGGTTAGGGGAGCCCTCGCCTTAGCCTTAGCCTAGGTGTGCCCTAGCCTAAGGTAAGGGGAGCCCTAGCCTAAGTCTCAGGGAGCCCTAGCCTTAGCCTAAGCCTAGGGGTGCCCTAGCCTAAGGCTAGGGGAGCCCTAGCCTAAGGCTATGGGAGCCCTATCCTAAGGCTAGGGGAGCCCTCGCCTTAGCCTTAGCCTAGGGGTGCCCTAGCCTAAGGTAAGGGGAGCCCTAGCCTAAGTCTCAGGGAGCCCTAGCCTTAGCCTAAGCCTAGGGGTGCCCTAGCCTAAGGCTAGGGGAGCCCTAGCCTAAGGCTAGGGGAGCCCTAGCCTTAGCCTAAGCCTACGGGTGCCCTAGTCTAAGGCTAGGGAGCCCTAGCCTTAGCCTAAGCCTAGGGGTGCCGTAGCCTAAGGTAAGGGGAGCCCTAGCCTAAGTCTCAGGGAGCCCTAGCCTTAGCCTAAGCCTAGGGGTGCCCTAGCCTAAGGCTAGGGGAGCCCTAGCCTTAGCCTAAGCCTAGGGGTGCCCTAGCCAATGGCTAGGGGAGCCCCAGCCCAAGGCTAGGGGAGCCCTAGCCTAAGGCTAGGGGAGCCCTAGCCTTAGCCTAAGCCTAGGGGTGCCCTAGCCTAATGTTAGGGGAACACTACCGTAAAGCTAGGGGAGCCATAGCCTAAGGTTCGGGGAGCTCTAGCCTAATGCTCGGGGAGCCATAGCGCAAGCCTAGGGGAGCCCTAGCCTAAGCCTAGGGGAGCCCTAGACTAAGACTAGGGGAGCCCTATCCTAAGGCTAGGGGAACCATAGCCTTAGCCTAAACCTAGGGGTGCCCTAGCCTAAGGCTAGGGGAGCCCTAGCCTAAGGCTAGGGGAGCCCTAGCCTTAGCCAAAGCCTACGGGTGCCCTAGCCTAAGGCTAGGGGAGCCCTAACCTAAGGCTAGGGAGCCCTAGCCTTAGCCTAAGCCTAGGGGAGCCCTAGCCTTAGCCTAAGCCTAAAGGAGCCCTAGCCTAAGGCGAGGGGATCCCTAGCCTTGGCCTAAGCCTAGGGGTGCCCTAACGTAAGGATAGGGGAGCCCTAGCCTAAGGCTAGGGGAGCCCTTGCCTTAACCTAAGCCTAGTGGTGCCCTAGCCTAAGGCTAGGGGATCCCTATCCTAAGGCTAGGGGAGCCCTAGCCTTAGGCTAGGGGAGCCCTAGCCTTAGCCTAAGCCTAGGGGTGCCCTAGCCTAAGGCTAGGGGAGCCCTATCCTAAGGCTAGGGGAGCCCCAGCCCAAGGCTAGGGGAGACCTAGCCTTAGCCTAAGCCTAGGGGTGCCCTAGGCTAAGGCTAGGGGAGCACTAGCCTAAGGCTAGGGGAGCCCTAGCCTTAGCTTAAGCCTAGGGGTGCCCTAGCTTAAGGTTAGGGGAACACTACCCTAAGGCTAGGGGAGCCATAGCCTAAGGTTCGGGGAGCTCTAGCGTAAGGCTCGGGAACCCTAGTATAAGCCTAGGGGTGCCCTTACCTAACGCTAAGGGAGCGCTATCCTTAGCCTAAGCCTAGGGGAGCCCTAGCCTAAGCCTAGGGGAGCCCTAGACTAAGGCTAGGGGAGCCCTATCCTAAGGCTAGGGGAACCATAGCCTTAGCCTAAACCTAGGGGTGCCCTAGCCTAAAGCTAGGGGTGCCCTAACCTAAGGCTAGGGGAGCCCTAGCCTAAGGCTAGGGGAGCCCTAGCCTTAGCCTAAGCCTACGGGTGCCCTAGCCTAAGGCTAGGGGAGCTCTAACCTAAGGCTAGGGAGCCCTAGCCTTAGCCTAAGCCTAGGGAGCCCTAGCCTTAGCGAAAGCCTAAAGGTGCCCTAGCCTAAGGCGAGGAGATCCCTAGCCTTGGCCTAAGCATAGGGCTGCCCTAACGTAAGGATAGGGGAGCCCTAGCCTAAGGCTAGGGGAGCCCTTGCCTTAACTTAAGCTTAGTGGTGCCCTAGCCTAAGGCCTGGGGATCCCTATCCTAAGGCTAGGGGAGCCCTAGCCTTAGGCTAGGGGAGCCCTAGACATAGCCTAAGCCTAGGGGTGCCCTAGCCTAAGGCTAGGGGAGCCCCAGCCCAAGGCTAGGGGAGCCCTAGCCTAAGGCTAGGGGAGACCTAGCCTTAGTCTAAGCCTAGGAGTGCCCTAGGCTAAGGCTAGTGGAACACTAGCCTAAGGCTAGGGGAGCCCTAGCCTTAGCCTAAGCCTAGGGGTGCCCTAGCTTAAGGTTAGGGGAACACTACCCTAAGGGTAGGGGAGCCATAGCCTAAGGTTCGGGGAACTCTAGCCTAAGGCACGGGGAGCCCTAGTGTAAGCCTAGGGGTGCCCTTACCTAACGTGAGGGGAGCGCTAGCCTTAGCCTAAGCCTAGGGGAGCCCTAACCTAAGCCTAGGGGAGCCCTAGACTAAGGTTAGGGGAGCCCTCGCCTTAGCCTTAGCCTAGGGGTGCCCTAGCCTAAGGTAAGGGGAGCCCTAGCCTAAGTCTCAGGGAGCCCTAGCCTTAGCCTAAGCCTAGGGGTGCCCTAGCCTAAGGCTAGGGGAGCCCTAGCCTAAGGCTATGGGAGCCCTATCCTAAGGCTAGGGGAGCCCTCGCCTTAGCCTTAGCCTAGGGGTGCCCTAGCCTAAGGTAAGGGGAGCCCTAGCCTAAGTCTCAGGGAGCCCTAGCCTTAGCCTAAGCCTAGGGGTGCCCTAGCCTAAGGCTAGGGGAGCCCTAGCCTAAGGCTAGGGGAGCCCTAGCCTAAGGCTAGGGGAGCCCTAGCCTTAGCCTAAGCCTAGGGGTGCCCTAGCCTAAGGCTAGGGGAGTCCCAAGGCTAGTGGAGCCCTAGCCTAAGGCTAGGGGAGCCCTAGCCTTAGCCTAAGCCTAGGGGTGCCCTAGCCTAAGGCGAGGGGATCCCTAGCCTTGGCCTAAACCTAGGGGTGCCCTAGCTTAAGGTTAGGAGAACACTACCCTAAGGCTAGCGGAGCCCTAGCCTTAGGCTAGGGGAGCCCTAACCTAAGGCTAGGGGAGCCTTAGCCTTAGCCTAAGCCTAGGGGTGCCCTAGCCTAAGGCTAGGGGAGGACTAGACTAAAGCTAGGGGAGCCCTAGCCTTAGCCTAAGCCTAGGGGTGCCCTAGCCTAAGGTAAGGGGAGCCCTAGCCTAAGTCTCAGGGAGCCCTAGCCTTAGCCTAAGCCTAGGGGTGCCCTAGCCTAAGGCTAGGGGAGCCCTAGCCTAAGGCTAGGGGAGCCCTAGCCTTAGCCTAAGCCTACGGGTGCCCTAGTCTAAGGCTAGGGAGCCCTAGCCTTAGCCTAAGCCTAGGGGTGCCGTAGCCTAAGGTAAGGGGAGCCCTAGCCTAAGTCTCAGGGAGCCCTAGCCTTAGCCTAAGCCTACGGGTGCCCTAGCCTAAGGCTAGGGGAGCCCTAACCTAAGGCTAGGGAGCCCTAGCCTTAGCCTAAGCCTAGGGGAGCCCTAGCCTTAGCCTAAGCCTAAAGGTGCCTTAGCCTAAGGCGAGGGGATCCCTAGCCTTGGCCTAAGCCTAGGGGTGCCCTAACGTAAGGCTAGGGGAGCCCTAGCCTTAGGCTAGGGGAGCCCTAGCCTTAGCCTAAGCCTAGGGGTGCCCTAGCCTTAGGCTAGGAGAGCCCTAGCCTAAGGCAAGGGGAGCCCCAGCCCAAGGCTAGGGGAGACCTAGCCTTAGCCTAAGCCTAGGGGTGCCCTAGGCTAAGGCTAGGGGAGCACTAGCCTAAGGCTAGGGGAGCCCTAGCCTTAGCATAAGCCTAGGGGTGCCCTAGCTTAAGGTTAGGGGAACACTACCCTAAGGCTAGTGGAGCCATAGCCTAAGGTTCGGGGAGCTCTAGCCTAAGGCTCGGGGAGCCCTAGTATAAGCCTAGGGGTGCCCTTACCTAACGCTAAGGGAGAGCTAGCATTAGCCTAAGCCTAGGGGAGCCCTAGCCTAAGCCTAGGGGAGCCCTAGACTAAGGCTAGGGGACCCCAATCCTAAGGCTAGGGGAACCATAGCCTTAGCCTAAACCTAGGGGTGCCCTAGCCTAAGGCTAGGGGAGCCCTAACCTAAGGCTAGGGGAGCCCTAGCCTTAGCCTAAAGCTAGGGGAGCGCTAGCCTTAGCCCAAGCCTAGGGGTGCCCTAACCTAAGGCTAGGGGAGCCCTAGCCTAAGGCTAGGGGAGCCCTAGCCTTAGCCTAAGCCTACGGGTGCCCTAGTCTAAGGCTAGGGGAGCCCTAACCTAAGGCTAGGGGAGCCCTAGCCTAAGGCTAGGGGAGCCCTAGCCTTAGCCTAAGCCTAGGGGTGCCCTAGCCTAAGGTTAGGGGAACACTACCGTAAAGCTAGGGGAGCCATAGCCTAAGGTTCGGGGAGCTCTAGCCTAATGCTCGGGGAGCCCTAGCGCAAGCCTAGGGGAGCCCTAGCCTAAGCCTAGGGGAGCCCTAGACTAAGACAAGGGGAGCCCTATCCTAAGGCTAGGGGAACCATAGCCTTAGCCTAAACCTAGGGGTGCCCTAGCCTAAGGCTAGGGGAGCCCTAGCCTTAGCCTAAGCCTACGGGTGCCCTAGCCTAAGGCTAGGGGAGCCCTAACCTAAGGCTAGGGAGCCCTAGCCTTAGCCTAAGCCTAGGGGAGCCCTAGCCTTAGCCTAAGCCTAAAGGAGCCCTAGCCTAAGGCGAGGGGATCCCTAGCCTTGGCCTAAGCCTAGGGGTGCCCTAACGTAAGGATAGGGGAGCCCTAGTTTAGGCTAGGGGAGCCCTTGCCTTAACATAAGCCTAGTGGTGCCCTAGCCTAAGGCTAGGGGATCCCTATCCTAAGGCTAGGGGAGCCCTAGCCTTAGGCTAGGGGAGCCCTAGCCTTAGCCTAAGCCTTGGGGTGCCCCAGCCTAAGGCTAGGGGAGCCCTATCCTAAGGCTAGGGGAGCCCCAGCCCAAGGCTAGGGGAGACCTAGCCTTAGCCTAAGCCTAGGGGTGCCCTAGGCTAAGGCTAGGGGAGCACTAGCCTAAGGCTAGGGGAGCCCTAGCCTTAGCTTAAGCCTAGGGGTGCCCTAGCTTAAGGTTAGGGGAACACTACCCTAAGGCTAGGGGAGCCATAGCCTAAGGTTCGGGGAGCTCTAGCCTAAGGCTCGGGAGCCCTAGTATAAGCCTAGGGGTGCCCTTACCTAACGCTAAGGGAGCGCTATCCTTAGCCTAAGCCTAGGGGAGCCCTAGCCTAAGCCTAGGGGAGCCCTAGACTAAGGCTAGTGGAGCCCTATCCTAAGGCTAGGGGAACCATAGCCTTAGCCTAAACCTAGGGGTGCCCTAGCCTAAAGCTAGGGGTGCCCTAACCTAAGGCTAGGGGAGCCCTAGCCTAAGGCTAGGGGAGCCCTAGCCTTAGCCTAAGCCTACGGGTGCCCTAGCCTAAGGCTAGGGGAGCTCTAACCTAAGGCTAGGGAGCCCTAGCCTTAGCCTAAGCCTAGGGAGCCCTAGCCTTAGCGAAAGCCTAAAGGTGCCCTAGCCTAAGGCGAGGAGATCCCTAGCCTTGGCCTAAGCATAGGGCTGCCCTAACGTAAGGATAGGGGAGCCCTAGCCTAAGGCTAGGGGAGCCCTTGCCTTAACTTAAGCTTAGTGGTGCCCTAGCCTAAGGCTGGGGGATCCCTATCCTAAGGCTAGGGGAGCCCTAGCCTTAGGCTAGGGGAGCCCTAGACATAGCCTAAGCCTAGGGGTGCCCTAGCCTAAGGCTAGGGGAGCCCCAGCCCAAGGCTAGGGGAGCCCTAGCCTAAGGCTAGGGGAGACCTAGCCTTAGTCTAAGCCTAGGAGTGCCCTAGGCTAAGGCTAGTGGAGCACTAGCCTAAGGCTAGAGGAGCCCTAGCCTTAGCCTAAGCCTAGGGGTGCCCTAGCTTAAGGTTAGGGGAACACTACCCTAAGGGTAGGGGAGCCATAGCCTAAGGTTCGGGGAACTCTAGCCTAAGGCACTGGGAGCCCTAGTGTAAGCCTAGGGGTGCCCTTACCTAACGCGAGTGGAGCGCTAGCCTTAGCCTAAGCCTAGGGGAGCCTTAACCTAAGCCTAGGGGAGCCCTAGACTAAGGTTAGGGGAGCCCTCGCCTTAGCCTTAGCCTAGGTGTGCCCTAGCCTAAGGTAAGGGGAGCCCTAGCCTAAGTCTCAGGGAGCCCTAGCCTTAGCCTAAGCCTAGGGGTGCCCTAGCCTAAGGCTAGGGGAGCCCTAGCCTAAGGCTATGGGAGCCCTATCCTAAGGCTAGGGGAGCCCTCGCCTTAGCCTTAGCCTAGGGGTGCCCTAGCCTAAGGTAAGGGGAGCCCTAGCCTAAGTCTCAGGGAGCCCTAGCCTTAGCCTAAGCCTAGGGGTGCCCTAGCCTAAGGCTAGGGGAGCCCTAGCCTAAGGCTAGGGGAGCCCTAGCCTTAGCCTAAGCCTACGGGTGCCCTAGTCTAAGGCTAGGGAGCCCTAGCCTTAGCCTAAGCCTAGGGGTGCCGTAGCCTAAGGTAAGGGGAGCCCTAGCCTAAGTCTCAGGGAGCCCTAGCCTTAGCCTAAGCCTAGGGGTGCCCTAGCCTAAGGCTAGGGGAGCCCTAGCCTTAGCCTAAGCCTAGGGGTGCCCTAGCCAATGGCTAGGGGAGCCCCAGCCCAAGGCTAGGGGAGCCCTAGCCTAAGGCTAGGGGAGCCCTAGCCTTAGCCTAAGCCTAGGGGTGCCCTAGCCTAATGTTAGGGGAACACTACCGTAAAGCTAGGGGAGCCATAGCCTAAGGTTCGGGGAGCTCTAGCCTAATGCTCGGGGAGCCATAGCGCAAGCCTAGGGGAGCCCTAGCCTAAGCCTAGGGGAGCCCTAGACTAAGACTAGGGGAGCCCTATCCTAAGGCTAGGGGAACCATAGCCTTAGCCTAAACCTAGGGGTGCCCTAGCCTAAGGCTAGGGGAGCCCTAGCCTAAGGCTAGGGGAGCCCTAGCCTTAGCCAAAGCCTACGGGTGCCCTAGCCTAAGGCTAGGGGAGCCCTAACCTAAGGCTAGGGAGCCCTAGCCTTAGCCTAAGCCTAGGGGAGCCCTAGCCTTAGCCTAAGCCTAAAGGAGCCCTAGCCTAAGGCGAGGGGATCCCTAGCCTTGGCCTAAGCCTAGGGGTGCCCTAACGTAAGGATAGGGGAGCCCTAGCCTAAGGCTAGGGGAGCCCTTGCCTTAACCTAAGCCTAGTGGTGCCCTAGCCTAAGGCTAGGGGATCCCTATCCTAAGGCTAGGGGAGCCCTAGCCTTAGGCTAGGGGAGCCCTAGCCTTAGCCTAAGCCTAGGGGTGCCCTAGCCTAAGGCTAGGGGAGCCCTATCCTAAGGCTAGGGGAGCCCCAGCCCAAGGCTAGGGGAGACCTAGCCTTAGCCTAAGCCTAGGGGTGCCCTAGGCTAAGGCTAGGGGAGCACTAGCCTAAGGCTAGGGGAGCCCTAGCCTTAGCTTAAGCCTAGGGGTGCCCTAGCTTAAGGTTAGGGGAACACTACCCTAAGGCTAGGGGAGCCATAGCCTAAGGTTCGGGGAGCTCTAGCGTAAGGCTCGGGAACCCTAGTATAAGCCTAGGGGTGCCCTTACCTAACGCTAAGGGAGCGCTATCCTTAGCCTAAGCCTAGGGGAGCCCTAGCCTAAGCCTAGGGGAGCCCTAGACTAAGGCTAGGGGAGCCCTATCCTAAGGCTAGGGGAACCATAGCCTTAGCCTAAACCTAGGGGTGCCCTAGCCTAAAGCTAGGGGTGCCCTAACCTAAGGCTAGGGGAGCCCTAGCCTAAGGCTAGGGGAGCCCTAGCCTTAGCCTAAGCCTACGGGTGCCCTAGCCTAAGGCTAGGGGAGCTCTAACCTAAGGCTAGGGAGCCCTAGCCTTAGCCTAAGCCTAGGGAGCCCTAGCCTTAGCGAAAGCCTAAAGGTGCCCTAGCCTAAGGCGAGGAGATCCCTAGCCTTGGCCTAAGCATAGGGCTGCCCTAACGTAAGGATAGGGGAGCCCTAGCCTAAGGCTAGGGGAGCCCTTGCCTTAACTTAAGCTTAGTGGTGCCCTAGCCTAAGGCCTGGGGATCCCTATCCTAAGGCTAGGGGAGCCCTAGCCTTAGGCTAGGGGAGCCCTAGACATAGCCTAAGCCTAGGGGTGCCCTAGCCTAAGGCTAGGGGAGCCCCAGCCCAAGGCTAGGGGAGCCCTAGCCTAAGGCTAGGGGAGACCTAGCCTTAGTCTAAGCCTAGGAGTGCCCTAGGCTAAGGCTAGTGGAACACTAGCCTAAGGCTAGGGGAGCCCTAGCCTTAGCCTAAGCCTAGGGGTGCCCTAGCTTAAGGTTAGGGGAACACTACCCTAAGGGTAGGGGAGCCATAGCCTAAGGTTCGGGGAACTCTAGCCTAAGGCACGGGGAGCCCTAGTGTAAGCCTAGGGGTGCCCTTACCTAACGCGAGGGGAGCGCTAGCCTTAGCCTAAGCCTAGGGGAGCCCTAACCTAAGCCTAGGGGAGCCCTAGACTAAGGTTAGGGGAGCCCTCGCCTTAGCCTTAGCCTAGGGGTGCCCTAGCCTAAGGTAAGGGGAGCCCTAGCCTAAGTCTCAGGGAGCCCTAGCCTTAGCCTAAGCCTAGGGGTGCCCTAGCCTAAGGCTAGGGGAGCCCTAGCCTAAGGCTATGGGAGCCCTATCCTAAGGCTAGGGGAGCCCTCGCCTTAGCCTTAGCCTAGGGGTGCCCTAGCCTAAGGTAAGGGGAGCCCTAGCCTAAGTCTCAGGGAGCCCTAGCCTTAGCCTAAGCCTAGGGGTGCCCTAGCCTAAGGCTAGGGGAGCCCTAGCCTAAGGCTAGGGGAGCCCTAGCCTAAGGCTAGGGGAGCCCTAGCCTTAGCCTAAGCCTAGGGGTGCCCTAGCCTAAGGCTAGGGGAGTCCCAAGGCTAGTGGAGCCCTAGCCTAAGGCTAGGGGAGCCCTAGCCTTAGCCTAAGCCTAGGGGTGCCCTAGCCTAAGGCGAGGGGATCCCTAGCCTTGGCCTAAACCTAGGGGTGCCCTAGCTTAAGGTTAGGAGAACACTACCCTAAGGCTAGCGGAGCCCTAGCCTTAGGCTAGGGGAGCCCTAACCTAAGGCTAGGGGAGCCTTAGCCTTAGCCTAAGCCTAGGGGTGCCCTAGCCTAAGGCTAGGGGAGGACTAGACTAAAGCTAGGGGAGCCCTAGCCTTAGCCTAAGCCTAGGGGTGCCCTAGCCTAAGGTAA
Organism: Tenrec ecaudatus; assembly: GCF_050624435.1. Lineage (NCBI taxonomy): Eukaryota > Metazoa > Chordata > Mammalia > Afrosoricida > Tenrecidae > Tenrec > Tenrec ecaudatus. The sequence goes on along the minus strand of NW_027458631.1, from coordinate 301,657 downwards.
GGGGAGCCCTAGCCTAAGTCTCAGGGAGCCCTAGCCTTAGCCTAAGCCTAGGGGTGCCCTAGCCTAAGGCTAGGGGAGCCCTAGCCTAAGGCTAGGGGAGCCCTAGCCTTAGCCTAAGCCTACGGGTGCCCTAGTCTAAGGCTAGGGAGCCCTAGCCTTAGCCTAAGCCTAGGGGTGCCGTAGCCTAAGGTAAGGGGAGCCCTAGCCTAAGTCTCAGGGAGCCCTAGCCTTAGCCTAAGCCTAGGGGTGCCCTAGCCTAAGGCTAGGGGAGCCCTAGCCTTAGCCTAAGCCTAGGGGTGCCCTAGCCAATGGCTAGGGGAGCCCCAGCCCAAGGCTAGGGGAGCCCTAGCCTAAGGCTAGGGGAGCCCTAGCCTTAGCCTAAGCCTAGGGGTGCCCTAGCCTAATGTTAGGGGAACACTACCGTAAAGCTAGGGGAGCCATAGCCTAAGGTTCGGGGAGCTCTAGCCTAATGCTCGGGGAGCCATAGCGCAAGCCTAGGGGAGCCCTAGCCTAAGCCTAGGGGAGCCCTAGACTAAGACTAGGGGAGCCCTATCCTAAGGCTAGGGGAACCATAGCCTTAGCCTAAACCTAGGGGTGCCCTAGCCTAAGGCTAGGGGAGCCCTAGCCTAAGGCTAGGGGAGCCCTAGCCTTAGCCAAAGCCTACGGGTGCCCTAGCCTAAGGCTAGGGGAGCCCTAACCTAAGGCTAGGGAGCCCTAGCCTTAGCCTAAGCCTAGGGGAGCCCTAGCCTTAGCCTAAGCCTAAAGGAGCCCTAGCCTAAGGCGAGGGGATCCCTAGCCTTGGCCTAAGCCTAGGGGTGCCCTAACGTAAGGATAGGGGAGCCCTAGCCTAAGGCTAGGGGAGCCCTTGCCTTAACCTAAGCCTAGTGGTGCCCTAGCCTAAGGCTAGGGGATCCCTATCCTAAGGCTAGGGGAGCCCTAGCCTTAGGCTAGGGGAGCCCTAGCCTTAGCCTAAGCCTAGGGGTGCCCTAGCCTAAGGCTAGGGGAGCCCTATCCTAAGGCTAGGGGAGCCCCAGCCCAAGGCTAGGGGAGACCTAGCCTTAGCCTAAGCCTAGGGGTGCCCTAGGCTAAGGCTAGGGGAGCACTAGCCTAAGGCTAGGGGAGCCCTAGCCTTAGCTTAAGCCTAGGGGTGCCCTAGCTTAAGGTTAGGGGAACACTACCCAAAGGCTAGGGGAGCCATAGCCTAAGGTTCGGGGAGCTCTAGCGTAAGGCTCGGGAACCCTAGTATAAGCCTAGGGGTGCCCTTACCTAACGCTAAGGGAGCGCTATCCTTAGCCTAAGCCTAGGGGAGCCCTAGCCTAAGCCTAGGGGAGCCCTAGACTAAGGCTAGGGGAGCCCTATCCTAAGGCTAGGGGAACCATAGCCTTAGCCTAAACCTAGGGGTGCCCTAGCCTAAAGCTAGGGGTGCCCTAACCTAAGGCTAGGGGAGCCCTAGCCTAAGGCTAGGGGAGCCCTAGCCTTAGCCTAAGCCTACGGGTGCCCTAGCCTAAGGCTAGGGGAGCTCTAACCTAAGGCTAGGGAGCCCTAGCCTTAGCCTAAGCCTAGGGAGCCCTAGCCTTAGCGAAAGCCTAAAGGTGCCCTAGCCTAAGGCGAGGAGATCCCTAGCCTTGGCCTAAGCATAGGGCTGCCCTAACGTAAG
>NW_027458630.1:0-28576 GCF_050624435.1 Tenrec ecaudatus | reverse complement strand
TAGCCTTAGCCTAGGGGAGCCCTAGCCTAAAGCCTAGGGGTGCCCTAGCCTGAAGGCTAGGGGAGCCCTAGCCTTAGCCTAGGGGAGCCCTAGCCTAAAGCCTAGGGGTGCCCTAGCCTGAAGGCTAGGGGAGCCCTAGCCTTAGCCTAGGGGAGCCCTAGCCTAAAGCCCAGGGGTGCCCTAGCCTGAAGGCTAGGGGAGCCCTAGCCTTAGCCTAGGGGAGCCCTAGCCTAAAGCCCAGGGGTGCCCTAGCCTGAAGGCTAGGGGAGCCCTAGCCTTAGCCTAGGGGAGCCCTAGCCTAAAGCCCAGGGGTGCCCTAGCCTGAAGGCTAGGGGAGCCCTAGCCTTAGCCTAGGGGAGCCCTAGCCTAAAGCCCAGGGGTGCCCTAGCCTGAAGGCTAGGGGAGCCCTAGCCTTAGCCTAGGGGAGCCCTAGCCTAAAGCCCAGGGGTGCCCTAGCCTGAAGGCTAGGGGAGCCCTAGCCTTAGCCTAGGGGAGCCCTAGCCTAAAGCCCAGGGGTGCCCTAGCCTGAAGGCTAGGGGAGCCCTAGCCTTAGCCTAGGGGAGCCCTAGCCTAAAGCCCAGGGGTGCCCTAGCCTGAAGGCTAGGGGAGCCCTAGCCTTAGCCTAGGGGAGCCCTAGCCTAAAGCCCAGGGGTGCCCTAGCCTGAAGGCTAGGGGAGCCCTAGCCTTAGCCTAGGGGAGCCCTAGCCTAAAGCCCAGGGGTGCCCTAGCCTGAAGGCTAGGGGAGCCCTAGCCTTAGCCTAGGGGAGCCCTAGCCTAAAGCCCAGGGGTGCCCTAGCCTGAAGGCTAGGGGAGCCCTAGCCTTAGCCTAGGGGAGCCCTAGCCTAAAGCCCAGGGGTGCCCTAGCCTGAAGGCTAGGGGAGCCCTAGCCTTAGCCTAGGGGAGCCCTAGCCTAAAGCCCAGGGGTGCCCTAGCCTGAAGGCTAGGGGAGCCCTAGCCTTAGCCTAGGGGAGCCCTAGCCTAAAGCCCAGGGGTGCCCTAGCCTGAAGGCTAGGGGAGCCCTAGCCTTAGCCTAGGGGAGCCCTAGCCTAAAGCCCAGGGGTGCCCTAGCCTGAAGGCTAGGGGAGCCCTAGCCTTAGCCTAGGGGAGCCCTAGCCTAAAGCCCAGGGGTGCCCTAGCCTGAAGGCTAGGGGAGCCCTAGCCTTAGCCTAGGGGAGCCCTAGCCTAAAGCCCAGGGGTGCCCTAGCCTGAAGGCTAGGGGAGCCCTAGCCTTAGCCTAGGGGAGCCCTAGCCTAAAGCCCAGGGGTGCCCTAGCCTGAAGGCTAGGGGAGCCCTAGCCTTAGCCTAGGGGAGCCCTAGCCTAAAGCCCAGGGGTGCCCTAGCCTGAAGGCTAGGGGAGCCCTAGCCTTAGCCTAGGGGAGCCCTAGCCTAAAGCCCAGGGGTGCCCTAGCCTGAAGGCTAGGGGAGCCCTAGCCTTAGCCTAGGGGAGCCCTAGCCTAAAGCCCAGGGGTGCCCTAGCCTGAAGGCTAGGGGAGCCCTAGCCTTAGCCTAGGGGAGCCCTAGCCTAAAGCCCAGGGGTGCCCTAGCCTGAAGGCTAGGGGAGCCCTAGCCTTAGCCTAGGGGAGCCCTAGCCTAAAGCCCAGGGGTGCCCTAGCCTGAAGGCTAGGGGAGCCCTAGCCTTAGCCTAGGGGAGCCCTAGCCTAAAGCCCAGGGGTGCCCTAGCCTGAAGGCTAGGGGAGCCCTAGCCTTAGCCTAGGGGAGCCCTAGCCTAAAGCCCAGGGGTGCCCTAGCCTGAAGGCTAGGGGAGCCCTAGCCTTAGCCTAGGGGAGCCCTAGCCTAAAGCCCAGGGGTGCCCTAGCCTGAAGGCTAGGGGAGCCCTAGCCTTAGCCTAGGGGAGCCCTAGCCTAAAGCCCAGGGGTGCCCTAGCCTGAAGGCTAGGGGAGCCCTAGCCTTAGCCTAGGGGAGCCCTAGCCTAAAGCCCAGGGGTGCCCTAGCCTGAAGGCTAGGGGAGCCCTAGCCTTAGCCTAGGGGAGCCCTAGCCTAAAGCCCAGGGGTGCCCTAGCCTGAAGGCTAGGGGAGCCCTAGCCTTAGCCTAGGGGAGCCCTAGCCTAAAGCCCAGGGGTGCCCTAGCCTGAAGGCTAGGGGAGCCCTAGCCTTAGCCTAGGGGAGCCCTAGCCTAAAGCCCAGGGGTGCCCTAGCCTGAAGGCTAGGGGAGCCCTAGCCTTAGCCTAGGGGAGCCCTAGCCTAAAGCCCAGGGGTGCCCTAGCCTGAAGGCTAGGGGAGCCCTAGCCTTAGCCTAGGGGAGCCCTAGCCTAAAGCCCAGGGGTGCCCTAGCCTGAAGGCTAGGGGAGCCCTAGCCTTAGCCTAGGGGAGCCCTAGCCTAAAGCCCAGGGGTGCCCTAGCCTGAAGGCTAGGGGAGCCCTAGCCTTAGCCTAGGGGAGCCCTAGCCTAAAGCCCAGGGGTGCCCTAGCCTGAAGGCTAGGGGAGCCCTAGCCTTAGCCTAGGGGAGCCCTAGCCTAAAGCCCAGGGGTGCCCTAGCCTGAAGGCTAGGGGAGCCCTAGCCTTAGCCTAGGGGAGCCCTAGCCTAAAGCCCAGGGGTGCCCTAGCCTGAAGGCTAGGGGAGCCCTAGCCTTAGCCTAGGGGAGCCCTAGCCTAAAGCCCAGGGGTGCCCTAGCCTGAAGGCTAGGGGAGCCCTAGCCTTAGCCTAGGGGAGCCCTAGCCTAAAGCCCAGGGGTGCCCTAGCCTGAAGGCTAGGGGAGCCCTAGCCTTAGCCTAGGGGAGCCCTAGCCTAAAGCCCAGGGGTGCCCTAGCCTGAAGGCTAGGGGAGCCCTAGCCTTAGCCTAGGGGAGCCTAAAGCCCAGGGGTGCCCTAGCCTGAAGGCTAGGGGAGCCCTAGCCTTAGCCTAGGGGAGCCTAAAGCCCAGGGGTGCCCTAGCCTGAAGGCTAGGGGAGCCCTAGCCTTAGCCTAGGGGAGCCCTAAAGCCCAGGGGTGCCCTAGCCTGAAGGCTAGGGGAGCCCTAGCCTTAGCCTAGGGGAGCCCTAGCCTAAAGCCCAGGGGTGCCCCAGCCTGAAGGCTAGGGGAGCCCTAGCCTTAGCCTAGGGGAGCCCTAGCCTAAAGCCCAGGGCTGCCCTAGCCTGAAGGCTAGGGGAGCCCTAGCCTTAGCCTAGGGGAGCCCTAGCCTAAAGCCCAGGGCTGCCCTAGCCTGAAGGCTAGGGGAGCCCTAGCCTTAGCCTAGGGGAGCCCTAGCCTAAAGCCCAGGGCTGCCCTAGCCTGAAGGCTAGGGGAGCCCTAGCCTTAGCCTAGGGGAGCCCTAGCCTAAAGCCCAGGGGTGCCCTAGCCTGAAGGCTAGGGGAGCCCTAGCCTTAGCCTAGGGGAGCCCTAGCCTAAAGCCCAGGGGTGCCCTAGCCTGAAGGCTAGGGGAGCCCTAGCCTTAGCCTAGGGGAGCCCTAGCCTAAAGCCCAGGGGTGCCCTAGCCTGAAGGCTAGGGGAGCCCTAGCCTTAGCCTAGGGGAGCCCTAGCCTAAAGCCCAGGGGTGCCCTAGCCTGAAGGCTAGGGGAGCCCTAGCCTTAGCCTAGGGGAGCCCTAGCCTAAAGCCCAGGGGTGCCCTAGCCTGAAGGCTAGGGGAGCCCTAGCCTTAGCCTAGGGGAGCCCTAGCCTAAAGCCCAGGGGTGCCCTAGCCTGAAGGCTAGGGGAGCCCTAGCCTTAGCCTAGGGGAGCCCTAGCCTAAAGCCCAGGGGTGCCCTAGCCTGAAGGCTAGGGGAGCCCTAGCCTTAGCCTAGGGGAGCCCTAGCCTAAAGCCCAGGGGTGCCCTAGCCTGAAGGCTAGGGGAGCCCTAGCCTTAGCCTAGGGGAGCCCTAGCCTAAAGCCCAGGGGTGCCCTAGCCTGAAGGCTAGGGGAGCCCTAGCCTTAGCCTAGGGGAGCCCTAGCCTAAAGCCCAGGGGTGCCCTAGCCTGAAGGCTAGGGGAGCCCTAGCCTTAGCCTAGGGGAGCCCTAGCCTAAAGCCCAGGGGTGCCCTAGCCTGAAGGCTAGGGGAGCCCTAGCCTTAGCCTAGGGGAGCCCTAGCCTAAAGCCCAGGGGTGCCCTAGCCTGAAGGCTAGGGGAGCCCTAGCCTTAGCCTAGGGGAGCCCTAGCCTAAAGCCCAGGGGTGCCCTAGCCTGAAGGCTAGGGGAGCCCTAGCCTTAGCCTAGGGGAGCCCTAGCCTAAAGCCCAGGGGTGCCCTAGCCTGAAGGCTAGGGGAGCCCTAGCCTTAGCCTAGGGGAGCCCTAGCCTAAAGCCCAGGGGTGCCCTAGCCTGAAGGCTAGGGGAGCCCTAGCCTTAGCCTAGGGGAGCCCTAGCCTAAAGCCCAGGGGTGCCCTAGCCTGAAGGCTAGGGGAGCCCTAGCCTTAGCCTAGGGGAGCCCTAGCCTAAAGCCCAGGGGTGCCCTAGCCTGAAGGCTAGGGGAGCCCTAGCCTTAGCCTAGGGGAGCCCTAGCCTAAAGCCCAGGGGTGCCCTAGCCTGAAGGCTAGGGGAGCCCTAGCCTTAGCCTAGGGGAGCCCTAGCCTAAAGCCCAGGGGTGCCCTAGCCTGAAGGCTAGGGGAGCCCTAGCCTTAGCCTAGGGGAGCCCTAGCCTAAAGCCCAGGGGTGCCCTAGCCTGAAGGCTAGGGGAGCCCTAGCCTTAGCCTAGGGGAGCCCTAGCCTAAAGCCCAGGGGTGCCCTAGCCTGAAGGCTAGGGGAGCCCTAGCCTTAGCCTAGGGGAGCCCTAGCCTAAAGCCCAGGGGTGCCCTAGCCTGAAGGCTAGGGGAGCCCTAGCCTTAGCCTAGGGGAGCCCTAGCCTAAAGCCCAGGGGTGCCCTAGCCTGAAGGCTAGGGGAGCCCTAGCCTTAGCCTAGGGGAGCCCTAGCCTAAAGCCCAGGGGTGCCCTAGCCTGAAGGCTAGGGGAGCCCTAGCCTTAGCCTAGGGGAGCCCTAGCCTAAAGCCCAGGGGTGCCCTAGCCTGAAGGCTAGGGGAGCCCTAGCCTTAGCCTAGGGGAGCCTAAAGCCCAGGGGTGCCCTAGCCTGAAGGCTAGGGGAGCCCTAGCCTTAGCCTAGGGGAGCCTAAAGCCCAGGGGTGCCCTAGCCTGAAGGCTAGGGGAGCCCTAGCCTTAGCCTAGGGGAGCCCTAGCCTAAAGCCCAGGGGTGCCCTAGCCTGAAGGCTAGGGGAGCCCTAGCCTTAGCCTAGGGGAGCCCTAGCCTAAAGCCCAGGGGTGCCCTAGCCTGAAGGCTAGGGGAGCCCTAGCCTTAGCCTAGGGGAGCCCTAGCCTAAAGCCCAGGGGTGCCCTAGCCTGAAGGCTAGGGGAGCCCTAGCCTTAGCCTAGGGGAGCCCTAGCCTAAAGCCCAGGGGTGCCCTAGCCTGAAGGCTAGGGGAGCCCTAGCCTTAGCCTAGGGGAGCCCTAGCCTAAAGCCCAGGGGTGCCCTAGCCTGAAGGCTAGGGGAGCCCTAGCCTTAGCCTAGGGGAGCCCTAGCCTAAAGCCCAGGGGTGCCCTAGCCTGAAGGCTAGGGGAGCCCTAGCCTTAGCCTAGGGGAGCCCTAGCCTAAAGCCCAGCGGTGCCCTAGCCTGAAGGCTAGGGGAGCCCTAGCCTTAGCCTAGGGGAGCCCTAGCCTAAAGCCCAGGGGTGCCCTAGCCTGAAGGCTAGGGGAGCCCTAGCCTTAGCCTAGGGGAGCCCTAGCCTAAAGCCCAGCGGTGCCCTAGCCTGAAGGCTAGGGGAGCCCTAGCCTTAGCCTAGGGGAGCCCTAGCCTAAAGCCCAGGGGTGCCCTAGCCTGAAGGCTAGGGGAGCCCTAGCCTTAGCCTAGGGGAGCCCTAGCCTAAAGCCCAGGGGTGCCCTAGCCTGAAGGCTAGGGGAGCCCTAGCCTTAGCCTAGGGGAGCCCTAGCCTAAAGCCCAGGGGTGCCCTAGCCTGAAGGCTAGGGGAGCCCTAGCCTTAGCCTAGGGGAGCCCTAGCCTAAAGCCCAGGGGTGCCCTAGCCTGAAGGCTAGGGGAGCCCTAGCCTTAGCCTAGGGGAGCCCTAGCCTAAAGCCCAGGGGTGCCCTAGCCTGAAGGCTAGGGGAGCCCTAGCCTTAGCCTAGGGGAGCCCTAGCCTAAAGCCCAGGGGTGCCCTAGCCTGAAGGCTAGGGGAGCCCTAGCCTTAGCCTAGGGGAGCCCTAGCCTAAAGCCCAGGGGTGCCCTAGCCTGAAGGCTAGGGGAGCCCTAGCCTTAGCCTAGGGGAGCCCTAGCCTAAAGCCCAGGGGTGCCCTAGCCTGAAGGCTAGGGGAGCCCTAGCCTTAGCCTAGGGGAGCCCTAGCCTAAAGCCCAGGGGTGCCCTAGCCTGAAGGCTAGGGGAGCCCTAGCCTTAGCCTAGGGGAGCCCTAGCCTAAAGCCCAGGGGTGCCCTAGCCTGAAGGCTAGGGGAGCCCTAGCCTTAGCCTAGGGGAGCCCTAGCCTAAAGCCCAGGGGTGCCCTAGCCTGAAGGCTAGGGGAGCCCTAGCCTTAGCCTAGGGGAGCCCTAGCCTAAAGCCCAGGGGTGCCCTAGCCTGAAGGCTAGGGGAGCCCTAGCCTTAGCCTAGGGGAGCCCTAGCCTAAAGCCCAGGGGTGCCCTAGCCTGAAGGCTAGGGGAGCCCTAGCCTTAGCCTAGGGGAGCCCTAGCCTAAAGCCCAGGGGTGCCCTAGCCTGAAGGCTAGGGGAGCCCTAGCCTTAGCCTAGGGGAGCCCTAGCCTAAAGCCCAGGGGTGCCCTAGCCTGAAGGCTAGGGGAGCCCTAGCCTTAGCCTAGGGGAGCCCTAGCCTAAAGCCCAGGGGTGCCCTAGCCTGAAGGCTAGGGGAGCCCTAGCCTTAGCCTAGGGGAGCCCTAGCCTAAAGCCCAGGGGTGCCCTAGCCTGAAGGCCAGGGGAGCCCTAGCCTTAGCCTAGGGGAGCCTAAAGCCCAGGGGTGCCCTAGCCTGAAGGCCAGGGGAGCCCTAGCCTTAGCCTAGGGGAGCCTAAAGCCCAGGGGTGCCCTAGCCTGAAGGCTAGGGGAGCCCTAGCCTTAGCCTAGGGGAGCCTAAAGCCCAGGGGTGCCCTAGCCTGAAGGCTAGGGGAGCCCTAGCCTTAGCCTAGGGGAGCCTAAAGCCCAGGGGAGCCCTAGCCTGAAGGCTAGGGGAGCCCTAGCCTTAGCCTAGGGGAGCCTAAAGCCCAGGGGTGCCCTAGCCTGAAGGCTAGGGGAGCCCTAGCCTTAGCCTAGGGGAGCCTAAAGCCCAGGGGTGCCCTAGCCTGAAGGCTAGGGGAGCCCTAGCCTTAGCCTAGGGGAGCCCTAGCCTAAAGCCCAGGGGTGCCCTAGCCTGAAGGCTAGGGGAGCCCTAGCCTTAGCCTAGGGGAGCCTAAAGCCCAGGGGTGCCCTAGCCTGAAGGCTAGGGGAGCCTAAAGCCCAGGGGTGCCCTAGCCTGAAGGCTAGGGGAGCCCTAGCCTTAGCCTAGGGGAGCCTAAAGCCCAGGGGTGCCCTAGCCTGAAGGCTAGGGGAGCCCTAGCCTTAGCCTAGGGGAGCCCTAGCCTAAAGCCCAGGGGTGCCCTAGCCTGAAGGCTAGGGGAGCCCTAGCCTTAGCCTAGGGGAGCCTAAAGCCCAGGGGTGCCCTAGCCTGAAGGCTAGGGGAGCCCTAGCCTTAGCCTAGGGGAGCCCTAGCCTAAAGCCCAGGGGTGCCCTAGCCTGAAGGCTAGGGGAGCCCTAGCCTTAGCCTAGGGGAGCCTAAAGCCCAGGGGTGCCCTAGCCTGAAGGCTAGGGGAGCCCTAGCCTTAGCCTAGGGGAGCCCTAGCCAAAAGCCCAGGGGTGCCCTAGCCTGAAGGCTAGGGGAGCCCTAGCCGTAGCCTAGGGGAGCCTAAAGCCCAGGGGTGCCCTAGCCTGGAGGCTAGGGGAGCCCTAGCCTTAGCCTAGGGGAGCCCTAGCCTAAAGCCCAGGGGTGCCCTAGCCTGAAGGCTAGGGGAGCCCTAGCCTTAGCCTAGGGGAGCCTAAAGCCCAGGGGTGCCCTAGCCTGAAGGCTAGGGGAGCCCTAGCCTTAGCCTAGGGGAGCCCTAGCCTAAAGCCCAGGGGTGCCCTAGCCTGAAGGCTAGGGGAGCCCTAGCCTTAGCCTAGGGGAGCCTAAAGCCCAGGGGTGCCCTAGCCTGAAGGCTAGGGGAGCCCTAGCCTTAGCCTAGGGGAGCCCTAGCCTAAAGCCCAGGGGTGCCCTAGCCTGAAGGCTAGGGGAGCCCTAGCCTTAGCCTAGGGGAGCCTAAAGCCCAGGGGTGCCCTAGCCTGAAGGCTAGGGGAGCCCTAGCCTTAGCCTAGGGGAGCCCTAGCCTAAAGCCCAGGGGTGCCCTAGCCTGAAGGCTAGGGGAGCCCTAGCCTTAGCCTAGGGGAGCCTAAAGCCCAGGGGTGCCCTAGCCTGAAGGCTAGGGGAGCCCTAGCCTTAGCCTAGGGGAGCCCTAGCCTAAAGCCCAGGGGTGCCCTAGCCTGAAGGCTAGGGGAGCCCTAGCCTTAGCCTAGGGGAGCCTAAAGCCCAGGGGTGCCCTAGCCTGAAGGCTAGGGGAGCCCTAGCCTTAGCCTAGGGGAGCCTAAAGCCCAGGGGTGCCCTAGCCTGAAGGCTAGGGGAGCCCTAGCCTTAGCCTAGGGGAGCCTAAAGCCCAGGGGTGCCCTAGCCTGAAGGCTAGGGGAGCCCTAGCCTTAGCCTAGGGGAGCCCTAGCCTAAAGCCCAGGGGTGCCCTAGCCTGAAGGCTAGGGGAGCCCTAGCCTTAGCCTAGTGGAGCCCTAGCCTTAGCCTAGGGGAGCCCTAGCCTAAAGCCCAGGGGTGCCCTAGCCTGAAGGCTAGGGGAGCCCTAGCCTTAGCCTAGGGGAGCCCTAGCCTAAAGCCCAGGGGTGCCCTAGCCTGAAGGCTAGGGGAGCCCTAGCCTTAGCCTAGGGGAGCCCTAGCCTAAAGCCCAGGGGTGCCCTAGCCTGAAGGCTAGGGGAGCCCTAGCCTTAGCCTAGGGGAGCCCTAGCCTAAAGCCCAGGGGTGCCCTAGCCTGAAGGCTAGGGGAGCCCTAGCCTTAGCCTAGGGGAGCCCTAGCCTAAAGCCCAGGGGTGCCCTAGCCTGAAGGCTAGGGGAGCCCTAGCCTTAGCCTAGGGGAGCCCTAGCCTAAAGCCCAGGGGTGCCCTAGCCTGAAGGCTAGGGGAGCCCTAGCCTTAGCCTAGGGGAGCCCTAGCCTAAAGCCCAGGGGTGCCCTAGCCTGAAGGCTAGGGGAGCCCTAGCCTTAGCCTAGGGGAGCCCTAGCCTAAAGCCCAGGGGTGCCCTAGCCTGAAGGCTAGGGGAGCCCTAGCCTTAGCCTAGGGGAGCCCTAGCCTAAAGCCCAGGGGTGCCCTAGCCTGAAGGCTAGGGGAGCCCTAGCCTTAGCCTAGGGGAGCCCTAGCCTAAAGCCCAGGGGTGCCCTAGCCTGAAGGCTAGGGGAGCCCTAGCCTTAGCCTAGGGGAGCCCTAGCCTAAAGCCCAGGGGTGCCCTAGCCTGAAGGCTAGGGGAGCCCTAGCCTTAGCCTAGGGGAGCCCTAGCCTAAAGCCCAGGGGTGCCCTAGCCTGAAGGCTAGGGGAGCCCTAGCCTTAGCCTAGGGGAGCCCTAGCCTAAAGCCCAGGGGTGCCCTAGCCTGAAGGCTAGGGGAGCCCTAGCCTTAGCCTAGGGGAGCCCTAGCCTAAAGCCCAGGGGTGCCCTAGCCTGAAGGCTAGGGGAGCCCTAGCCTTAGCCTAGGGGAGCCCTAGCCTAAAGCCCAGGGGTGCCCTAGCCTGAAGGCTAGGGGAGCCCTAGCCTTAGCCTAGGGGAGCCCTAGCCTAAAGCCCAGGGGTGCCCTAGCCTGAAGGCTAGGGGAGCCCTAGCCTTAGCCTAGGGGAGCCCTAGCCTAAAGCCCAGGGGTGCCCTAGCCTGAAGGCTAGGGGAGCCCTAGCCTTAGCCTAGGGGAGCCCTAGCCTAAAGCCCAGGGGTGCCCTAGCCTGAAGGCTAGGGGAGCCCTAGCCTTAGCCTAGGGGAGCCCTAGCCTAAAGCCCAGGGGTGCCCTAGCCTGAAGGCTAGGGGAGCCCTAGCCTTAGCCTAGGGGAGCCCTAGCCTAAAGCCCAGGGGTGCCCTAGCCTGAAGGCTAGGGGAGCCCTAGCCTTAGCCTAGGGGAGCCCTAGCCTAAAGCCCAGGGGTGCCCTAGCCTGAAGGCTAGGGGAGCCCTAGCCTTAGCCTAGGGGAGCCCTAGCCTAAAGCCCAGGGGTGCCCTAGCCTGAAGGCTAGGGGAGCCCTAGCCTTAGCCTAGGGGAGCCCTAGCCTAAAGCCCAGGGGTGCCCTAGCCTGAAGGCTAGGGGAGCCCTAGCCTTAGCCTAGGGGAGCCCTAGCCTAAAGCCCAGGGGTGCCCTAGCCTGAAGGCTAGGGGAGCCCTAGCCTTAGCCTAGGGGAGCCCTAGCCTAAAGCCCAGGGGTGCCCTAGCCTGAAGGCTAGGGGAGCCCTAGCCTTAGCCTAGGGGAGCCCTAGCCTAAAGCCCAGGGGTGCCCTAGCCTGAAGGCTAGGGGAGCCCTAGCCTTAGCCTAGGGGAGCCCTAGCCTAAAGCCCAGGGGTGCCCTAGCCTGAAGGCTAGGGGAGCCCTAGCCTTAGCCTAGGGGAGCCCTAGCCTAAAGCCCAGGGGTGCCCTAGCCTGAAGGCTAGGGGAGCCCTAGCCTTAGCCTAGGGGAGCCCTAGCCTAAAGCCCAGGGGTGCCCTAGCCTGAAGGCTAGGGGAGCCCTAGCCTTAGCCTAGGGGAGCCCTAGCCTAAAGCCCAGGGGTGCCCTAGCCTGAAGGCTAGGGGAGACCTAGCCTTAGCCTAGGGGAGCCCTAGCCTAAAGCCCAGGGGTGCCCTAGGCTGAAGGCTAGGGGAGCCCTAGCCGTAGCCTAGGGGAGCCCTAGCCTAAAGCCCAGGGGTGCCCTAGGCTGAAGGCTAGGGGAGCCCTAGCCTTAGCCTAGGGGAGCCCTAGCCTAAAGCCCAGGGGTGCCCTAGCCTGAAGGCTAGGGGAGCCCTAGCCTTAGCCTAGGGGAGCCTAAAGCCCAGGGGTGCCCTAGCCTGAAGGCTAGGGGAGCCCTAGCCTTAGCCTAGGGGAGCCTAAAGCCCAGGGGTGCCCTAGCCTGAAGGCTAGGGGAGCCCTAGCCTTAGCCTAGGGGAGCCTAAAGCCCAGGGGTGCCCTAGCCTGAAGGCTAGGGGAGCCCTAGCCTTAGCCTAGGGGAGCCTAAAGCCCAGGGGTGCCCTAGCCTGAAGGCTAGGGGAGCCCTAGCCTTAGCCTAGGGGAGCCTAAAGCCCAGGGGTGCCCTAGCCTGAAGGCTAGGGGAGCCCTAGCCTTAGCCTAGGGGAGCCTAAAGCCCAGGGGTGCCCTAGCCTGAAGGCTAGGGGAGCCCTAGCCTTAGCCTAGGGGAGCCTAAAGCCCAGGGGTGCCCTAGCCTGAAGGCTAGGGGAGCCCTAGCCTTAGCCTAGGGGAGCCTAAAGCCCAGGGGTGCCCTAGCCTGAAGGCTAGGGGAGCCCTAGCCTTAGCCTAGGGGAGCCTAAAGCCCAGGGGTGCCCTAGCCTGAAGGCTAGGGGAGCCCTAGCCTTAGCCTAGGGGAGCCTAAAGCCCAGGGGTGCCCTAGCCTGAAGGCTAGGGGAGCCCTAGCCTTAGCCTAGGGGAGCCTAAAGCCCAGGGGTGCCCTAGCCTGAAGGCTAGGGGAGCCCTAGCCTTAGCCTAGGGGAGCCTAAAGCCCAGGGGTGCCCTAGCCTGAAGGCTAGGGGAGCCCTAGCCTTAGCCTAGGGGAGCCTAAAGCCCAGGGGTGCCCTAGCCTGAAGGCTAGGGGAGCCCTAGCCTTAGCCTAGGGGAGCCTAAAGCCCAGGGGTGCCCTAGCCTGAAGGCTAGGGGAGCCCTAGCCTTAGCCTAGGGGAGCCTAAAGCCCAGGGGTGCCCTAGCCTGAAGGCTAGGGGAGCCCTAGCCTTAGCCTAGGGGAGCCTAAAGCCCAGGGGTGCCCTAGCCTGAAGGCTAGGGGAGCCCTAGCCTTAGCCTAGGGGAGCCTAAAGCCCAGGGGTGCCCTAGCCTGAAGGCTAGGGGAGCCCTAGCCTTAGCCTAGGGGAGCCTAAAGCCCAGGGGTGCCCTAGCCTGAAGGCTAGGGGAGCCCTAGCCTTAGCCTAGGGGAGCCTAAAGCCCAGGGGTGCCCTAGCCTGAAGGCTAGGGGAGCCCTAGCCTTAGCCTAGGGGAGCCTAAAGCCCAGGGGTGCCCTAGCCTGAAGGCTAGGGGAGCCCTAGCCTTAGCCTAGGGGAGCCTTAAAGCCCAGGGGTGCCCTAGCCTGAAGGCTAGGGGAGCCCTAGCCTTAGCCTAGGGGAGCCTAAAGCCCAGGGGTGCCCTAGCCTGAAGGCTAGGGGAGCCCTAGCCTTAGCCTAGGGGAGCCTAAAGCCCAGGGGTGCCCTAGCCTGAAGGCTAGGGGAGCCCTAGCCTTAGCCTAGGGGAGCCTAAAGCCCAGGGGTGCCCTAGCCTGAAGGCTAGGGGAGCCCTAGCCTTAGCCTAGGGGAGCCTAAAGCCCAGGGGTGCCCTAGCCTGAAGGCTAGGGGAGCCCTAGCCTTAGCCTAGGGGAACCTAAAGCCCAGGGGTGCCCTAGCCTGAAGGCTAGGGGAGCCCTAGCCTTAGCCTAGGGGAGCCTAAAGCCCAGGGGTGCCCTAGCCTGAAGGCTAGGGGAGCCCTAGCCTTAGCCTAGGGGAGCCTAAAGCCCAGGGGTGCCCTAGCCTGAAGGCTAGGGGAGCCCTAGCCTTAGCCTAGGGGAGCCTAAAGCCCAGGGGTGCCCTAGCCTGAAGGCTAGGGGAGCCCTAGCCTTAGCCTAGGGGAGCCTAAAGCCCAGGGGTGCCCTAGCCTGAAGGCTAGGGGAGCCCTAGCCTTAGCCTAGGGGAGCCTAAAGCCCAGGGGTGCCCTAGCCTGAAGGCTAGGGGAGCCCTAGCCTTAGCCTAGGGGAGCCTAAAGCCCAGGGGTGCCCTAGCCTGAAGGCTAGGGGAGCCCTAGCCTTAGCCTAGGGGAGCCTAAAGCCCAGGGGTGCCCTAGCCTGAAGGCTAGGGGAGCCCTAGCCTTAGCCTAGGGGAGCCTAAAGCCCAGGGGTGCCCTAGCCTGAAGGCTAGGGGAGCCCTAGCCTTAGCCTAGGGGAGCCTAAAGCCCAGGGGTGCCCTAGCCTGAAGGCTAGGGGAGCCCTAGCCTTAGCCTAGGGGAGCCTAAAGCCCAGGGGTGCCCTAGCCTGAAGGCTAGGGGAGCCCTAGCCTTAGCCTAGGGGAGCCTAAAGCCCAGGGGTGCCCTAGCCTGAAGGCAAGGGGAGCCCTAGCCTTAGCCTAGGGGAGCCTAAAGCCCAGGGGTGCCCTAGCCTGAAGGCTAGGGGAGCCCTAGCCTTAGCCTAGGGGAGCCTAAAGCCCAGGGGTGCCCTAGCCTGAAGGCTAGGGGAGCCCTAGCCTTAGCCTAGGGGAGCCTAAAGCCCAGGGGTGCCCTAGCCTGAAGGCTAGGGGAGCCCTAGCCTTAGCCTAGGGGAGCCTAAAGCCCAGGGGTGCCCTAGCCTGAAGGCTAGGGGAGCCCTAGCCTTAGCCTAGGGGAGCCTAAAGCCCAGGGGTGCCCTAGCCTGAAGGCTAGGGGAGCTCTAGCCTTAGCCTAGGGGAGCCTAAAGCCCAGGGGTGCCCTAGCCTGAAGGCTAGGGGAGCCCTAGCCTTAGCCTAGGGGAGCCTAAAGCCCAGGGGTGCCCTAGCCTGAAGGCTAGGGGAGCCCTAGCCTTAGCCTAGGGGAGCCTAAAGCCCAGGGGTGCCCTAGCCTGAAGGCTAGGGGAGCCCTAGCCTTAGCCTAGGGGTGCCTAAAGCCCAGGGGTGCCCTAGCCTGAAGGCTAGGGGAGCCCTAGCCTTAGCCTAGGGGAGCCCTAGCCTAAAGCCCAGGGGTGCCCTAGCCTGAAGGCTAGGGGAGCCCTAGCCTTAGCCTAGTGGAGCCTAAAGCCCAGGGGTGCCCTAGCCTGAAGGCTAGGGGAGCCCTAGCCTTAGCCTAGGGGAGCCCTAGCCTAAAGCCCAGGGGTGCCCTAGCCTGAAGGCTAGGGGAGCCCTAGCCTTAGCTTAGGGGAGCCTAAAGCCCAGGGGTGCCCTAGCCTGAAGGCTAGGGGAGCCCTAGCCTTAGCCTAGGGGAGCCCTAGCCTAAAGCCCAGGGGTGCCCTAGCCTGAAGGCTAGGGGAGCCCTAGCCTTAGCCTAGGGGAGCCTAATGCCCAGGGGTGCCCTAGCCTGAAGGCTAGGGGAGCCCTAGCCTTAGCCTAGGGGAGCCCTAGCCTAAAGCCCAGGGGTGCCCTAGCCTGAAGGCTAGGGGAGCCCTAGCCTTAGCCTAGGGGAGCCTAAAGCCCAGGGGTGCCCTAGCCTGAAGGCTAGGGGAGCCCTAGCCTTAGCCTAGGGGAGCCCTAGCCTAAAGCCCAGGGGTGCCCTAGCCTGAAGGCTAGGGGAGCCCTAGCCTTAGCCTAGGGGAGCCTAAAGCCCAGGGGTGCCCTAGCCTGAAGGCTAGGGGAGCCCTAGCCTTAGCCTAGGGGAGCCTAAAGCCCAGGGGTGCCCTAGCCTGAAGGCTAGGGGAGCCCTAGCCTTAGCCTAGGGGAGCCCTAGCCTAAAGCCCAGGGGTGCCCTAGCCTGAAGGCTAGGGGAGCCCTAGCCTTAGCCTAGGGGAGCCTAAAGCCCAGGGGTGCCCTAGCCTGAAGGCTAGGGGAGCCCTAGCCTTAGCCTAGGGGAGCCCTAGCCTAAAGCCCAGGGGTGCCCTAGCCTGAAGGCTAGGGGAGCCCTAGCCTTAGCCTAGGGGAGCCTAAAGCCCAGGGGTGCCCTAGCCTGAAGGCTAGGGGAGCCCTAGCCTTAGCCTAGGGGAGCCCTAGCCTAAAGCCCAGGGGTGCCCTAGCCTGAAGGCTAGGGGAGCCCTAGCCTTAGCCTAGGGGAGCCTAAAGCCCAGGGGTGCCCTAGCCTGAAGGCTAGGGGAGCCCTAGCCTTAGCCTAGGGGAGCCCTAGCCTAAAGCCCAGGGGTGCCCTAGCCTGAAGGCTAGGGGAGCCCTAGCCTTAGCCTAGGGGAGCCTAAAGCCCAGGGGTGCCCTAGCCTGAAGGCTAGGGGAGCCCTAGCCTTAGCCTAGGGGAGCCCTAGCCTAAAGCCCAGGGGTGCCCTAGCCTGAAGGCTAGGGGAGCCCTAGCCTTAGCCTAGGGGAGCCTAAAGCCCAGGGGTGCCCTAGCCTGAAGGCTAGGGGAGCCCTAGCCTTAGTCTAGGGGAGCCCTAGCCTAAAGCCCAGGGGTGCCCTAGCCTGAAGGCTAGGGGAGCCCTAGCCTTAGCCTAGGGGAGCCTAAAGCCCAGGGGTGCCCTAGCCTGAAGGCTAGGGGAGCCCTGGCCTTAGCCTAGGGGAGCCCTAGCCTAAAGCCCAGGGGTGCCCTAGCCTGAAGGCTAGGGGAGCCCTAGCCTTAGCCTAGGGGAGCCTAAAGCCCAGGGGTGCCCTAGCCTGAAGGCTAGGGGAGCCCTGGCCTTAGCCTAGGGGAGCCCTAGCCTAAAGCCCAGGGGTGCCCTAGCCTGAAGGCTAGGGGAGCCCTAGCCTTAGCCTAGGGGAGCCTAAAGCCCAGGGGTGCCCTAGCCTGAAGGCTAGGGGAGCCCTGGCCTTAGCCTAGGGGAGCCCTAGCCTAAAGCCCAGGGGTGCCCTAGCCTGAAGGCTAGGGGAGCCCTAGCCTTAGCCTAGGGGAGCCTAAAGCCCAGGGGTGCCCTAGCCTGAAGGCTAGGGGAGCCCTAGCCTTAGCCTAGGGGAGCCCTAGCCTAAAGCCCAGGGGTGCCCTAGCCTGAAGGCTAGGGGAGCCCTAGCCTTAGCCTAGGGGAGCCTAAAGCCCAGGGGTGCCCTAGCCTGAAGGCTAGGGGAGCCCTAGCCTTAGCCTAGGGGAGCCCTAGCCTAAAGCCCAGGGGTGCCCTAGCCTGAAGGCTAGGGGAGCCCTAGCCTTAGCCTAGGGGAGCCTAAAGCCCAGGGGTGCCCTAGCCTGAAGGCTAGGGGAGCCCTAGCCTTAGCCTAGGGGAGCCCTAGCCTAAAGCCCAGGGGTGCCCTAGCCTGAAGGCTAGGGGAGCCCTAGCCTTAGCCTAGGGGAGCCTAAAGCCCAGGGGTGCCCTAGCCTGAAGGCTAGGGGAGCCCTAGCCTTAGCCTAGGGGAGCCCTAGCCTAAAGCCCAGGGGTGCCCTAGCCTGAAGGCTAGGGGAGCCCTAGCCTTAGCCTAGGGGAGCCTAAAGCCCAGGGGTGCCCTAGCCTGAAGGCTAGGGGAGCCCTAGCCTTAGCCTAGGGGAGCCCTAGCCTAAAGCCTAGGCGTGCCGTAGCCTGAAGGCTAGGGGAGCCCTAGCCTTAGCCTAGGGGAGCCCTAGCCTAAAGCCTAGGGGTGCCCTAGCCTGAAGGCTAGGGGAGCCCTAGCCTTAGCCTAGGGGAGCCTAAAGCCTAGGGGTGCCCTAGCCTGAAGGCTAGGGGAGCCCTAGCCTTAGCCTAGGGGAGCCCTAGCCTAAAGCCTAGGGGTGCCCTAGCCTGAAGGCTAGGGGAGCCCTAGCCTTAGCCTAGGGGAGCCTAAAGCCTAGGGGTGCCCTAGCCTGAAGGCTAGGGGAGACCTAGCCTTAGCCTAGGGGAGCCCTAGCCTTAGCCTAGGGGAGCCTAAAGCCTGGGGGAGCCCTAGCCTGAAGGCTAGGGGAGCCCTAGCCTTAGCCTAGGGGAGCCTAAAGCCTGGGGGTGCCCTAGCCTGAAGGCTAGAGGAGCCCTAGCCTTAGCCTAGGGGAGCCTAAAGCCTGGGGGTGCCCTAGCCTGAAGGCTAGGGGAGCCCTAGCCTTAGCCTAGGGGAGCCTAAAGCCCAGGGGTGCCCTAGCCTGAAGGCTAGGGGAGCCCTAGCCTTAGCCTAGGGGAGCCCTAGCCTAAAGCCCAGGGGTGCCCTAGCCTGAAGGCTAGGGGAGCCCTAGCCTTAGCCTAGGGGAGCCTAAAGCCCAGGGGTGCCCTAGCATGAAGGCTAGGGGAGCCCTAGCCTTAGCCTAGGGGAGCCCTAGCCTAAAGCCCAGGGGTGCCCTAGCCTGAAGGCTAGGGGAGCCCTAGCCTTAGCCTGGGGGAGCCTAAAGCCCAGGGGTGCCCTAGCCTGAAGGCTAGGGGAGCCCTAGCCTTAGCCTAGTGGAGCCCTAGCCTAAAGCCCAGGGGTGCCCTAGCCTGAAGGCTAGGGGAGCCCTAGCCTTAGCCTAGGGGAGCCTAAAGCCCAGGGGTGCCCTAGCCTGAAGGCTAGGGGAGCCCTAGCCTTAGCCTAGGGGAGCCCTAGCCTAAAGCCCAGGGGTGCCCTAGCCTGAAGGCTAGGGGAGCCCTAGCCTTAGCCTAGGGGAGCCTAAAGCCCAGGGGTGCCCTAGCCTGAAGGCTAGGGGAGCCCTAGCCTTAGCCTAGGGGAGCCCTAGCCTAAAGCCCAGGGGTGCCCTAGCCTGAAGGCTAGGGGAGCCCTAGCCTTAGCCTAGGGGAGCCTAAAGCCCAGGGGTGCCCTAGCCTGAAGGCTAGGGGAGCCCTAGCCTTAGCCTAGGGGAGCCCTAGCCTAAAGCCCAGGGGTGCCCTAGCCTGAAGGCTAGGGGAGCCCTAGCCTTAGCCTAGGGGAGCCTAAAGCCCAGGGGTGCCCTAGCCTGAAGGCTAGGGGAGCCCTAGCCTTAGCCTAGGGGAGCCCTAGCCTAAAGCCCAGGGGTGCCCTAGCCTGAAGGCTAGGGGAGCCCTAGCCTTAGCCTAGGGGAGCCTAAAGCCCAGGGGTGCCCTAGCCTGAAGGCTAGGGGAGCCCTAGCCTTAGCCTAGGGGAGCCCTAGCCTAAAGCCCAGGGGTGCCCTAGCCTGAAGGCTAGGGGAGCCCTAGCCTTAGCCTAGGGGAGCCTAAAGCCCAGGGTTGCCCTAGCCTGAAGGCTAGGGGAGCCCTAGCCTTAGCCTAGGGGAGCCCTAGCCTAAAGCCTAGGGGTGCCCTAGCCTGAAGGCTAGGGGAGCCCTAGCCTTAGCCTAGGGGAGCCCTAGCCTAAAGCCTAGGGGTGCCCTAGCCTGAAGGCTAGGGGAGCCCTAGCCTTAGCCTAGGGGAGCCTAAAGCCTAGGGGTGCCCTAGCCTGAAGGCTAGGGGAGCCCTAGCCTTAGCCTAGGGGAGCCCAACCTAAAGCCTAGGGGTGCCCTAGCCTGAAGGCTAGGGGAGCCCTAGCCTTAGCCTAGGGGAGCCTAAAGCCTAGGGGTGCCCTAGCCTGAAGGCTAGGGAGCCCTAGCCTTGGCCTAGGGGAGCCCTAGCCTTAGCCTAGGGGAGCCTAAAGCCTGGGGGAGCCCTAGCCTGAAGGCTAGGGGAGCCCTAGCCTTAGCCTAGGGGAGCCTAAAGCCTGGGGGTGCCCTAGCCTGAAGGCTAGGGGAGCCCTAGCCTTAGCCTAGGGGAGCCTAAAGCCTGGGGGTGCCCTAGCCTGAAGTCTAGGGGAGCCCTAGCCTTAGCCTAGGGGAGCCTAAAGCCTGGGGGTGCCCTAGCCTGAAGGCTAGGGGAGCCCTAGCCTTAGCCTAGGGGAGCCTAAAGCCTGGGGGTGCCCTAGCCTGAAGTCTAGGGGAGCCCTAGCCTTAGCCTAGGGGAGCCTAAAGCCTGGGGGTGCCCTAGCCTTTAGGCTAGGGGAGCCCTAGCCTTAGCCTAGGGGAGCCCTAGCCTAAAGCCTGGGGGTGCCCTAGCCTGAAGGCTAGGGGAGCCCTAGCCTTAGCCTAGGGGAGCCCTAGCCTAAAGCCTGGGGGTGCCCTAGCCTGAAGGCTAGGGGAGCCCTAGCCTTAGCCTAGGGGAGCCCTAGCCTAAAGCCTGGGGGTGCCCTAGCCTGAAGGCTAGGGGAGCCCTAGCCTTAGCCTAGGGGAGCCCTAGCCTAAAACCTGGGGGTGCCCTAGCCTGAAGGCCAGGGGAGCCCTAGCCTTAGCCTAGGGGAGCCCTAGCCTAAAGCCTGGGGGTTCCCTAGCCTGAAGGCCAGGGGAGCCCTAGCCTTAGCCTAGGGGAGCCCTAGCCTAAAGCCTGGGGGTGCCCTAGCCTGAAGGCCAGGGGAGCCCTAGCCTTAGCCTAGGGGAGCCCTAGCCTAAAGCCTGGGGGTGCCCTAGCCTGAAGGCCAGGGGAGCCCTAGCCTTAGCCTAGGGGAGCCCTAGCCTAAAGCCTGGGGGTGCCCTAGCCTGAAGGCCAGGGGAGCCCTAGCCTTAGCCTAGGGGAGCCCTAGCCTAAAGCCTGGGGGTGCCCTAGCCTGAAGGCCAGGGGAGCCCTAGCCTTAGCCTAGGGGAGCCCTAGCCTAAAGCCTGGGGTTGCCCTAGGCTGAAGGCCAGGGGAGCCCTAGCCTTAGCCTAGGGGAGCCCTAGCCTAAAGCCTGGGGGTGCCCTAGGCTGAAGGCCAGGGGAGCCCTAGCCTTAGCCTAGGGGAGCCCTAGCCTAAAGCCTGGGGGTGCCCTAGGCTGAAGGCCAGGGGAGCCCTAGCCTTAGCCTAGGGGAGCCCTAGCCTAAAGCCTGGGGGTGCCCTAGGCTGAAGGCCAGGGGAGCCCTAGCCTTAGCCTAGGGGAGCCCTAGCCTAAAGCCTGGGGGTGCCCTAGCCTGAAGGCCAGGGGAGCCCTAGCCTTAGCCTAGGGGAGCCCTAGCCTAAAGCCTGGGGGTGCCCTAGGCTGAAGGCCAGGGGAGCCCTAGCCTTAGCCTAGGGGAGCCCTAGCCTAAAGCCTGGGGGTGCCCTAGCCTGAAGGCCAGGGGAGCCCTAGCCTTAGCCTAGGGGAGCCCTAGCCTAAAGCCTGGGGGTGCCCTAGCCTGAAGGCCAGGGGAGCCCTAGCCTTAGCCTAGGGGAGCCCTAGCCTAAAGCCTGGGGGTGCCCTAGCCTGAAGGCCAGGGGAGCCCTAGCCTTAGCCTAGGGGAGCCCTAGCCTAAAGCCTGGGGGTGCCCTAGCCTGAAGGCCAGGGGAGCCCTAGCCTTAGCCTAGGGGAGCCCTAGCCTAAAGCCTGGGGGTGCCCTAGCCTGAAGGCCAGGGGAGCCCTAGCCTTAGCCTAGGGGAGCCCTAGCCTAAAGCCTGGGGGTGCCCTAGCCTGAAGGCCAGGGGAGCCCTAGCCTTAGCCTAGGGGAGCCCTAGCCTAAAGCCTGGGGGTGCCCTAGCCTGAAGGCCAGGGGAGCCCTAGCCTTAGCCTAGGGGAGCCCTAGCCTAAAGCCTGGGGGTGCCCTAGCCTGAAGGCCAGGGGAGCCCTAGCCTTAGCCTAGGGGAGCCCTAGCCTAAAGCCTGGGGGTGCCCTAGCCTGAAGGCCAGGGGAGCCCTAGCCTTAGCCTAGGGGAGCCCTAGCCTAAAGCCTGGGGGTGCCCTAGCCTGAAGGCCAGGGGAGCCCTAGCCTTAGCCTAGGGGAGCCCTAGCCTAAAGCCTGGGGGTGCCCTAGCCTGAAGGCCAGGGGAGCCCTAGCCTTAGCCTAGGGGAGCCCTAGCCTAAAGCCTGGGGGTGCCCTAGCCTGAAGGCCAGGGGAGCCCTAGCCTTAGCCTAGGGGAGCCCTAGCCTAAAGCCTGGGGGTGCCCTAGCCTGAAGGCCAGGGGAGCCCTAGCCTTAGCCTAGGGGAGCCCTAGCCTAAAGCCTGGGGGTGCCCTAGCCTGAAGGCCAGGGGAGCCCTAGCCTTAGCCTAGGGGAGCCCTAGCCTAAAGCCTGGGGGTGCCCTAGCCTGAAGGCCAGGGGAGCCCTAGCCTTAGCCTAGGGGAGCCCTAGCCTAAAGCCTGGGGGTGCCCTAGCCTGAAGGCCAGGGGAGCCCTAGCCTTAGCCTAGGGGAGCCCTAGCCTAAAGCCTGGGGGTGCCCTAGCCTGAAGGCCAGGGGAGCCCTAGCCTTAGCCTAGGGGAGCCCTAGCCTAAAGCCTGGGGGTGCCCTAGCCTGAAGGCCAGGGGAGCCCTAGCCTTAGCCTAGGGGAGCCCTAGCCTAAAGCCTGGGGGTGCCCTAGCCTGAAGGCCAGGGGAGCCCTAGCCTTAGCCTAGGGGAGCCCTAGCCTAAAGCCTGGGGGTGCCCTAGCCTGAAGGCCAGGGGAGCCCTAGCCTTAGCCTAGGGGAGCCCTAGCCTAAAGCCTGGGGGTGCCCTAGCCTGAAGGCTAGGGGAGCCCTAGCCTTAGCCTAGGGGAGCCCTAGCCTAAAGCCTGGGGGTGCCCTAGCCTGAAGGCTAGGGGAGCCCTAGCCTTAGCCTAGGGGAGCCCTAGCCTAAGGCTAGCCTAGGGGAGCCCTAGCCTTAGCCTAGGGGAGCCTAAAGCCTGGGGGTGCCCTAGCCTGAAGGCTAGGGGAGCCCTAGCCTTAGCCTAGGGGAGCCCTAGCCTAAAGCCTGGGGGTGCCCTAGCCTGAAGGCTAGGGGAGCCCTAGCCTTAGCCTAGGGGAGCCCTAGCCTAAAGCCTGGGGGTGCCCTAGCCTGAAGGCTAGGGGAGCCCTAGCCTTAGCCTAGGGGAGCCCTAGCCTAAAGCCTGGGGGTGCCCTAGCCTGAAGGCTAGGGGAGCCCTAGCCTTAGCCTAGGGGAGCCCTAGCCTAAAGCCTGGGGGTGCCCTAGCCTGAAGGCTAGGGGAGCCCTAGCCTTAGCCTAGGGGAGCCCTAGCCTAAAGCCTGGGGGTGCCCTAGCCTGAAGGCTAGGGGAGCCCTAGCCTTAGCCTAGGGGAGCCCTAGCCTAAAGCCTGGGGGTGCCCTAGCCTGAAGGCTAGGGGAGCCCTAGCCTTAGCCTAGGGGAGCCCTAGCCTAAAGCCTGGGGGTGCCCTAGCCTGAAGGCTAGGGGAGCCCTAGCCTTGGCCTAGGGGAGCCTAAAGCCTGGGGGTGCCCTAGCCTGAAGGCTAGGGGAGCCCTAGCCTTGGCCTAGGGGAGCCTAAAGCCTGGGGGTGCCCTAGCCTGAAGGCTAGGGGAGCCCTAGCCTTGGCCTAGGGGAGCCCTAGCCTAAAGCCTGGGGGTGCCCTAGCCTGAAGGCTAGGGGAGCCCTAGCCTTGGCCTAGGGGAGCCCTAGCCTAAAGCCTGGGGGTGCCCTAGCCTGAAGGCTAGGGGAGCCCTAGCCTTGGCCTAGGGGAGCCCTAGCCTAAAGCCTGGGGGTGCCCTAGCCTGAAGGCTAGGGGAGCCCTAGCCTTGGCCTAGGGGAGCCCTAGCCTAAAGCCTGGGGGTGCCCTAGCCTGAAGGCTAGGGGAGCCCTAGCCTTGGCCTAGGGGAGCCCTAGCCTAAAGCCTGGGGGTGCCCTAGCCTGAAGGCTAGGGGAGCCCTAGCCTTGGCCTAGGGGAGCCCTAGCCTAAAGCCTGGGGGTGCCCTAGCCTGAAGGCTAGGGGAGCCCTAGCCTTGGCCTAGGGGAGCCCTAGCCTAAAGCCTGGGGGTGCCCTAGCCTGAAGGCTAGGGGAGCCCTAGCCTTGGCCTAGGGAGCCCTAGCCTAAAGCCTGGGGGTGCCCTAGCCTGAAGGCTAGGGGAGCCCTAGCCTTGGCCTAGGGGAGCCCTAGCCTAAAGCCTGGGGGTGCCCTAGCCTGAAGGCTAGGGGAGCCCTAGCCTTGGCCTAGGGGAGCCCTCGCCTAAAGCCTGGGGGTGCCCTAGCCTGAAGGCTAGGGGAGCCCTAGCCTTGGCCTAGGGGAGCCCTCGCCTAAAGCCTGGGGGTGCCCTAGCCTGAAGGCTAGGGGAGCCCTAGCCTTGGCCTAGGGGAGCCCTCGCCTAAAGCCTGGGGGTGCCCTAGCCTGAAGGCTAGGGGAGCCCTAGCCTTGGCCTAGGGGAGCCCTCGCCTAAAGCCTGGGGGTGCCCTAGCCTGAAGGCTAGGGGAGCCCTAGCCTTGGCCTAGGGGAGCCCTCGCCTAAAGCCTGGGGGTGCCCTAGCCTGAAGGCTAGGGGAGCCCTAGCCTTGGCCTAGGGGAGCCCTCGCCTAAAGCCTGGGGGTGCCCTAGCCTGAAGGCTAGGGGAGCCCTAGCCTTGGCCTAGGGGAGCCCTCGCCTAAAGCCTGGGGGTGCCCTAGCCTGAAGGCTAGGGGAGCCCTAGCCTTGGCCTAGGGGAGCCCTCGCCTAAAGCCTGGGGGTGCCCTAGCCTGAAGGCTAGGGGAGCCCTAGCCTTGGCCTAGGGGAGCCCTCGCCTAAAGCCTGGGGGTGCCCTAGCCTGAAGGCTAGGGGAGCCCTAGCCTTGGCCTAGGGGAGCCCTCGCCTAAAGCCTGGGGGTGCCCTAGCCTGAAGGCTAGGGGAGCCCTAGCCTTGGCCTAGGGGAGCCCTCGCCTAAAGCCTGGGGGTGCCCTAGCCTGAAGGCTAGGGGAGCCCTAGCCTTGGCCTAGGGGAGCCCTCGCCTAAAGCCTGGGGGTGCCCTAGCCTGAAGGCTAGGGGAGCCCTAGCCTTGGCCTAGGGGAGCCCTCGCCTAAAGCCTGGGGGTGCCCTAGCCTGAAGGCTAGGGGAGCCCTAGCCTTGGCCTAGGGGAGCCCTCGCCTAAAGCCTGGGGGTGCCCTAGCCTGAAGGCTAGGGGAGCCCTAGCCTTGGCCTAGGGGAGCCCTCGCCTAAAGCCTGGGGGTGCCCTAGCCTGAAGGCTAGGGGAGCCCTAGCCTTGGCCTAGGGGTGCCCTCGCCTAAAGCCTGGGGGTGCCCTAGCCTGAAGGCTAGGGGAGCCCTAGCCTTGGCCTAGGGGAGCCCTCGCCTAAAGCCTGGGGGTGCCCTAGCCTGAAGGCTAGGGGAGCCCTAGCCTTGGCCTAGGGGAGCCCTCGCCTAAAGTCTGGGGGTGCCCTAGCCTGAAGGCTAGGGGAGCCCTAGCCTTGGCCTAGGGGAGCCCTCGCCTAAAGCCTGGGGGTGCCCTAGCCTGAAGGCTAGGGGAGCCCTAGCCTTGGCCTAGGGGAGCCCTCGCCTAAAGCGTGGGGGTGCCCTAGCCTGAAGGCTAGGGGAGCCCTAGCCTTGGCCTAGGGGAGCCCTAGCCTAAAGCCTGGGGGTGCCCTAGCCTGAAGGCTAGGGGAGCCCTAGCCTTGGCCTAGGGGAGCCCTAGCCTAAAGCCTGGGGGTGCCCTAGCCTGAAGGCTAGGGGAGCCCTAGCCTTGGCCTAGGGGAGCCCTAGCCTAAAGCCTGGGGGTGCCCTAGCCTGAAGGCTAGGGGAGCCCTAGCCTTGGCCTAGGGGAGCCCTAGCCTAAAGCCTGGGGGTGCCCTAGCCTGAAGGCTAGGGGAGCCCTAGCCTTGGCCTAGGGGAGCCCTAGCCTAAAGCCTGGGGGTGCCCTAGCCTGAAGGCTAGGGGAGCCCTAGCCTTGGCCTAGGGGAGCCCTAGCCTAAAGCCTGGGGGTGCCCTAGCCTGAAGGCTAGGGGAGCCCTAGCCTTGGCCTAGGGGAGCCCTAGCCTAAAGCCTGGGGGTGCCCTAGCCTGAAGGCTAGGGGAGCCCTAGCCTTGGCCTAGGGGAGCCCTAGCCTAAAGCCTGGGGGTGCCCTAGCCTGAAGGCTAGGGGAGCCCTAGCCTTGGCCTAGGGGAGCCCTAGCCTAAAGCCTGGGGGTGCCCTAGCCTGAAGGCTAGGGGAGCCCTAGCCTTGGCCTAGGGGAGCCCTAGCCTAAAGCCTGGGGGTGCCCTAGCCTGAAGGCTAGGGGAGCCCTAGCCTTGGCCTAGGGGAGCCCTAGCCTAAAGCCTGGGGGTGCCCTAGCCTGAAGGCTAGGGGAGCCCTAGCCTTGGCCTAGGGGAGCCCTAGCCTAAAGCCTGGGGGTGCCCTAGCCTGAAGGCTAGGGGAGCCCTAGCCTTGGCCTAGGGGAGCCCTAGCCTAAAGCCTGGGGGTGCCCTAGCCTGAAGGCTAGGGGAGCCCTAGCCTTGGCCTAGGGGAGCCCTAGCCTAAAGCCTGGGGGTGCCCTAGCCTGAAGGCTAGGGGAGCCCTAGCCTTGGCCTAGGGGAGCCCTAGCCTAAAGGCTAGGGGAGCCCTAGCCTTGGCCTAGGGGAGCCCTAACCTAAAGCCTGGGGGTGCCCTAGCCTGAAGGCTAGGGGAGCCCTTGCCTTGGCCTAGGGGAGCCCTAGCCTAAAGCCTGGGGGTGCCCTAGCCTGAAGGCTAGGGGAGCCCTAGCCTTGGCCTAGGGGAGCCCTAGCCTAAAGCCTGGGGGTGCCCTAGCCTGAAGGCTAGGGGAGCCCTAGCCTTGGCCTAGGGGAGCCCTAGCCTAAAGCCTGGGGGTGCCCTAGCCTGAAGGCTAGGGGAGCCCTAGCCTTGGCCTAGGGGAGCCCTAGCCTAAAGCCTGGGGGTGCCCTAGCCTGAAGGCTAGGGGAGCCCTAGCCTTGGCCTAGGGGAGCCCTAGCCTAAAGCCTGGGGGTGCCCTAGCCTGAAGGCTAGGGGAGCCCTAGCCTTGGCCTAGGGGAGCCCTAGCCTAAAGCCTGGGGGTGCCCTAGCCTGAAGGCTAGGGGAGCCCTAGCCTTGGCCTAGGGGAGCCCTAGCCTAAAGCCTGGGGGTGCCCTAGCCTGAAGGCTAGGGGAGCCCTAGCCTTGGCCTAGGGGAGCCCTAGCCTAAAGCCTGGGGGTGCCCTAGCCTGAAGGCTAGGGGAGCCCTAGCCTTGGCCTAGGGGAGCCCTAGCCTGAAGGCTAGGGGAGCCCTAGCCTTAGCCTAGGGGAGCCCTAGCCTAAAGCCCAGGGGTGCCCTAGCCTGAAGGCTAGGGGAGCCCTAGCCTTAGCCTAGGGGAGCCCTAGCCTAAAGCCCAGGGGTGCCCTAGCCTGAAGGCTAGGGGAGCCCTAGCCTTAGCCTAGGGGAGCCCTAGCCTAAAGCCCAGGGGTGCCCTAGCTTGAAGGCTAGGGGAGCCCTAGCCTTAGCCTAGGGGAGCCCTAGCCTAAAGCCCAGGGGTGCCCTAGCCTGAAGGCTAGGGGAGCCCTAGCCTTAGCCTAGGGGAGCCCTAGCCTAAAGCCCAGGGGTGCCCTAGCCTGAAGGCTAGGGGAGCCCTAGCCTTAGCCTAGGGGAGCCCTAGCCTAAAGCCCAGGGGTGCCCTAGCCTGAAGGCTAGGGGAGCCCTAGCCTTAGCCTAGGGGAGCCCTAGCCTAAAGCCCAGGGGTGCCCTAGCCTGAAGGCTAGGGGAGCCCTAGCCTTAGCCTAGGGGAGCCCTAGCCTAAAGCCCAGGGGTGCCCTAGCCTGAAGGCTAGGGGAGCCCTAGCCTTAGCCTAGGGGAGCCCTAGCCTAAAGCCCAGGGGTGCCCTAGCCTGAAGGCTAGGGGAGCCCTAGCCTTAGCCTAGGGGAGCCCTAGCCTAAAGCCCAGGGGTGCCCTAGCCTGAAGGCTAGGGGAGCCCTAGCCTTAGCCTAGGGTAGCCCTAGCCTAAAGCCCAGGGGTGCCCTAGCCTGAAGGCTAGGGGAGCCCTAGCCTTAGCCTAGGGGAGCCCTAGCCTAAAGCCCAGGGGTGCCCTAGCCTGAAGGCTAGGGGAGCCCTAGCCTTAGCCTAGGGGAGCCTAAAGCCCAGGGGTGCCCTAGCCTGAAGGCTAGGGGAGCCCTAGCCTTAGCCTAGGGGAGCCTAAAGCCCAGGGGTGCCCTAGCCTGAAGGCTAGGGGAGCCCTAGCCTTAGCCTAGGGGAGCCTAAAGCCCAGGGGTGCCCTAGCCTGAAGGCTAGGGGAGCCCTAGCCTTAGCCTAGGGGAGCCTAAAGCCCAGGGGTGCCCTAGCCTGAAGGCTAGGGGAGCCCTAGCCTTAGCCTAGGGGAGCCTAAAGCCCAGGGGTGCCCTAGCCTGAAGGCTAGGGGAGCCCTAGCCTTAGCCTAGGGGAGCCTAAAGCCCAGGGGTGCCCTAGCCTGAAGGCTAGGGGAGCCCTAGCCTTAGCCTAGGGGAGCCCTAGCCTAAAGCCCAGGGGTGTCCTAGCCTGAAGGCTAGGGGAGCCCTAGCCTTAGCCTAGGGGAGCCTAAAGCCCAGGGGTGCCCTAGCCTGAAGGCTAGGGGAGCCTAAAGCCCAGGGGTGCCCTAGCCTGAAGGCTAGGGGAGCCCTAGCCTTAGCCTAGGGGAGCCTAAAGCCCAGGGGTGCCCTAGCCTGAAGGCTAGGGGAGCCCTAGCCTTAGCCTAGGGGAGCCCTAGCCTAAAGCCCAGGGGTGCCCTAGCCTGAAGGCTAGGGGAGCCCTAGCCTTAGCCTAGGGGAGCCTAAAGCCCAGGGGTGCCGTAGCCTGAAGGCTAGGGGAGCCCTAGCCTTAGCCTAGGGGAGCCCTAGCCTAAAGCCCAGGGGTGCCCTAGCCTGAAGGCTAGGGGAGCCCTAGCCTTAGCCTAGGGGAGCCTAAAGCCCAGGGGTGCCCTAGCCTGAAGGCTAGGGGAGCCCTAGCCTTAGCCTAGGGGAGCCCTAGCCTAAAGCCCAGGGGTGCCCTAGCCTGAAGGCTAGGGGAGCCCTAGCCTTAGCCTAGGGGAGCCTAAAGCCCAGGGGTGCCCTAGCCTGAAGGCTAGGGGAGCCCTAGCCTTAGCCTAGGGGAGCCCTAGCCTAAAGCCCAGGGGTGCCCTAGCCTGAAGGCTAGGGGAGCCCTAGCCTTAGCCTAGGGGAGCCTAAAGCCCAGGGGTGCCCTAGCCTGAAGGCTAGGGGAGCCCTAGCCTTAGCCTAGGGGAGCCCTAGCCTAAAGCCCAGGGGTGCCCTAGCCTGAAGGCTAGGGGAGCCCTAGCCTTAGCCTAGGGGAGCCTAAAGCCCAGGGGTGCCCTAGCCTGAAGGCTAGGGGAGCCCTAGCCTTAGCCTAGGGGAGCCCTAGCCTAAAGCCCAGGGGTGCCCTAGCCTGAAGGCTAGGGGAGCCCTAGCCTTAGCCTAGGGGAGCCTAAAGCCCAGGGGTGCCCTAGCCTGAAGGCTAGGGGAGCCCTAGCCTTAGCCTAGGGGAGCCCTAGCCTAAAGCCCAGGGGTGCCCTAGCCTGAAGGCTAGGGGAGCCCTAGCCTTAGCCTAGGGGAGCCTAAAGCCCAGGGGTGCCCTAGCCTGAAGGCTAGGGGAGCCCTAGCCTTAGCCTAGGGGAGCCCTAGCCTAAAGCCCAGGGGTGCCCTAGCCTGAAGGCTAGGGGAGCCCTAGCCTTAGCCTAGGGGAGCCTAAAGCCCAGGGGTGCCCTAGCCTGAAGGCTAGGGGAGCCCTAGCCTTAGCCTAGGGGAGCCTAAAGCCCAGGGGTGCCCTAGCCTGAAGGCTAGGGGAGCCCTAGCCTTAGCCTAGGGGAGCCTAAAGCCCAGGGGTGCCCTAGCCTGAAGGCTAGTGGAGCCCTAGCCTTAGCCTAGGGGAGCCTAAAGCCCAGGGGTGCCCTAGCCTGAAGGCTAGGGGAGCCCTAGCCTTAGCCTAGGGGAGCCCTAGCCTAAAGCCCAGGGGTGCCCTAGCCTGAAGGCTAGGGGAGCCCTAGCCTTAGCCTAGGGAGCCCTAGCCTCGCTAGGGGAGCCCTAGCCTAAAGCCCAGGGGTGCCCTAGCCTGAAGGCTAGGGGAGCCCTAGCCTTAGCCTAGGGGAGCCCTAGCCTAAAGCCCAGGGGTGCCCTAGCCTGAAGGCTAGGGGAGCCCTAGCCTTAGCCTAGGGGAGCCCTAGCCTAAAGCCCAGGGGTGCCCTAGCCTGAAGGCTAGGGGAGCCCTAGCCTTAGCCTAGGGGAGCCCTAGCCTAAAGCCCAGGGGTGCCCTAGCCTGAAGGCTAGGGGAGCCCTAGCCTTAGCCTAGGGGAGCCCTAGCCTAAAGCCCAGGGGTGCCCTAGCCTGAAGGCTAGGGGAGCCCTAGCCTTAGCCTAGGGGAGCCCTAGCCTAAAGCCCAGGGGTGCCCTAGCCTGAAGGCTAGGGGAGCCCTAGCCTTAGCCTAGGGGAGCCCTAGCCTA